>NC_057798.1:788582678-788617466 GCF_018294505.1 Triticum aestivum | reverse complement strand
GCCCACACGATCGTGATCGAACGCTCTAGGACATGGAGCAGAGTTTGGTGGGTTTTGGGCCAAATTTGGGGGGTGTTGGGCTGCAACACACACGAGGCCTTTTCGGTCCCTCGGTTAACCGTTGGAGTATCAAACGAAGTCCAAATGATACGAAACTTGACAGGCGGTCTACCGGTAGTAAACCAAGGCCGCTTGGCAAGTCTCGGACCAATCCGGAAATGTTTAAACCCCACACACGAAAGAAGACTAGAAATGACCACCGGAGGAGAACGAAGCGCCGGAATGCAAAACGGACAACGGGGAAAATGCTCGAATGCATGAGATGAACATGTATGCAAATGCAATGCACGTGATGACATGATAAGAGATGCACGAAAAGAAAAACAACACACGGAGACAAAGACCCAACCCGAGAAATAAATATAACTTAGCGCCGGAGACGGCAAGAGTTGGATACAAAAATGGAAAGTATATCTGGGGCGTTACAGCGCCAAGGGCTCAGGTATGGATGCCCTCCCTCCCCTCCACTATATATAGGGGCAGGGGAGAGGGGGGAGGCGCAGCCTTGCCCCTTCCTCCAAGGAAGGGGTGCGGCTAAGAGGGGGGGAGGAGTCCATCCTCCCCAAGGCACCTCGGAGGTGCCTTCCCCTTTTAGGACTCTCCCCTTTTTCCTATATCTTGGCGCATGGGCCTCTAGGGGCTGGTGCCCTTGGCCCATGTAGGCCAAGGCGCACCCACTACAGCCCATGTGGCCCCCGGGGCAGGTGGCCCCACCCGGTGGGCCCCCGGGACCCTTCCGGTGGTCCCGGTACAATGCCGATGACCCCGAAACTTGTCCCGATGGCCGAAACAGGACTTCCTATATATAAATCTTTACCTCCGGACCATTCCGGAACTCCTCGTGACGTCCGGGATCTCATCCGGGACTCCGAACAACATTCGGTAACCACATACAAACTTCCTTTATAACCCTAGCGTCATCGAACCTTAAGTGTGTAGACCCTACGGGTTCGGGAGACATGTAGTCATGACCGAGATGTTCTCCGGTCAATAACCAACAGCGGGATCTGGATACCCATGTTGGCTCCCACATGTTCCACGATGATCTCATAGGATGAACCACGATGTCAAGGACTCAATCAATCCCGTATACAATTCCCTTTGTCTAGCGGTATGGTACTTGCCCGAGATTCGATCGTCGGTATACCGATACCTTGTTCAATCTCGTTACCGGCAAGTCTCTTTACTCGTTCCGTAACACATCATCCCGTGATCAACCCCTTGGTCACATTGTGCACATTATGATGATGTCCTACCGAGTGGGCCCAGAGAGACCTCTCCGTTTACACGGAGTGACAAAATCCCAATCTCGATTCGTGCCAACCCAACAGACACTTTCAGAGATACCCGTAGTGTACCTTTATAGCCACCCAGTTACGTTGTGACGTTTGGCACACCCAAAGCACTCCTACGGTATCCGGGAGTTGCACAATCTCATGGTCTAAGGAAATGATACTTGACATTAGAAAAGCTTTAGCATACGAACTACATGATCTTGTGCTAGGCTTAGGATTGGGTCTTGTCCATCACATCATTCTCCTAATGATGTGATCCCGTTATCAACGACATCCAATGTCCATGGTCAGGAAACCGTAACCATCTATTGATTAACGAGCTAGTCAACTAGAGGCTTACTAGGGACATGGTGTTGTCTATGTATCCACACATGTATCTGAGTTTCCTATCAATACAATTCTAGCATGGATAATAAGCGATTATCATGAACAAGGAAATATAATAATAATCAATTTATTATTGCCTCTAGGGCATATTTCCAACAGTCTCCCACTTGCACTAGAGTCAATAATCTAGTTCACATCACCATGTGATTAACACTGACAGGTCACATCACCATGTGACCAACATCCAAAGAGTCTTGGGTTTGATCATGTTGCTTGTGAGAGAGGTTATAGTCAACGGGTCTGAACCTTTCAGATCCGTGTGTGCTTTACAAATCTCTATGTCATCTCCTAGATGCAGCTACCACGTTCTATTTGGAGCTATTCCAAATAATTGTTCTACTTGGAGCTATTCTAAATTGTTGCTCCATTATACGTATCCGGTATCTCTACTCAGAGCTATCCGGATAGGTGTTAAGCTTGCATCGACGTAACCCTTTTCGACGAACTCTTTTACCACCTCCATAATTGAGAAAATTCCTTAGTCCACTAGTTACTAAGGATAACTTTGACCGCTGTCCTGTGATCCATTCTTGGATCACTCTTGTACCCCTTGACTGACTCATGGTAAAGCACACTTCAGGTGCGGTACACAGCATAGCATACTGTCGAGCCTATGTCTTAAGCATAGGGGACGACCTTCGTTCCTTTCTCTCTATTATGTCATGGTCGAGCTTTAAGTCTTAACTTCATACCTTACAACTCAGGCAAGAACTCCTTCTTTGACTGATCCATCTTGAACACCTTCAAGATCACGTCAAGGCATGTGCTCATTTGAAAGTACTATTAAGCATTTTGATCTATCCTTATAGATCTTGATGCTCAATGTTCAAGTAGCTTAATCCAGGTTTTCCATTGAAAACACTTTCCAAATAACCCTATATGCTTTCCAGAAATTCTACGTCATTTCTGATCATTAATATGTCAACAACATATACTCATCAGAAATTCTATAGTGCTCCCACTCACTTCTTTGGAAATACAAGTTTCTCATAAACTTTGTATGCACCCAAAATCTTTGATCATCATCAAAGCATACATTCCAACTCCGAGATGCTCACTCCAGTCCTCAGAAGGATTGCTGGAGCTTTGCATACTTATTAGCATATTTCAGGATAGACAAAACCTTCCGGTTGTATCACATACAACCTTTCCTCAAGAATCGTCGAGGAAACAATGTTTTGACATCCTATCTGCAAGATTTCATAAATAATGCAGTAATTGCTAATATAATTCCAACAGACTCTTAGCATCGCTACGAGTGAGAAAGTCTCATCGTAGTCAACTACTTGAACTTGTCGAAAAACATCTTAACGACAAGTCGAGCTTTCTCAATGGTGACACTTACCATCATTGTCTGTCTTCCTTTCAAAATCCATATGTACCTAACAGCCTTACGACCATCAAGTAGTTCTTCCAAAGTCTACACTTTGTTTTCATACATGGATCCTCTCTCGGGTTTTATGGCCTTGAGCCATTTATCGGAATCCGGGCCCACCATCGCTTCTCCATAGCTCATAGGTTCATTGTTGTCTAGCAACATGACTTCCAAGATAGGATTACGTACCACTCTGAAGTAGTACGCATTCTTGTCATCCCACGAGGTTTGGTAGTGACTCGATCCGAAGTTTCATGATCACTATCATAAGCTTCCACTTCAGTTGGTGTACGTGCCACATGAACAACTTCCTGTGCCCTGCTACACATTTGTTGAAGTGACGGTTCAATAACCTCATCAAGTCTCCACCATCCTCCCACTCAACTTTTCGAGAGAAACCTTTCCTCAAAAAAGGACCCGATTCAAGAAACAATCCATATTGCTTTCGGATCTGAATTAGGAGGTATACTCAACTGTTTTTGGGTGTCCTATGAAGATGCATTTTATCTGCTTTGGGTTCGAGCTTATCAACCTGAAACCTTTTCACATAAGCGTCGCAGCCCCAAACTTTCAAGAAACGACAACTTAGGTTTCTCCAAACCATAGTTCATACGGTGTCGTCTCAACGAAATTATGTGGTGCCCTATTTAAAGTGAATGTGGTTGTCTCTAATGCCTAACCCATGAACGATAGTGGTAACTCGATAAGAGACATCATGGTATGCACCATATCCAATAGGGTGCAACTATGACGTTTGGACACACCATCACACTATGGTGTTCCAGGCTGTATCAGTTGTGAAACAATTTCCACAATGTCTTAATTCTGTGCCAAACTCGTGATTCAGATATTCATCTCTATGATCATATCATAGATCTTTTATCCTCTTGTCACGACGATCTTTCAACTTCACACTGAAATTACTTGAACCTTTCAATAATTCAGACTCGTGATTCATCAAGTAAATATACTCAACATCTACTCTAATCATCTGTGAAGTAAGAACATAACGATATTCACTGCATGCCTCAGTACTCATTGGACTGTACACATCAAAATGTGTTACTTCCAACAAGTTGCTATCTTGTTCCATCTTACTGAAAACGAGGCTTTTCAATCATCTTGCCCATGTGGTATGATTTGCATATCTCAAGTGATTCAAAATCAAGTGAGTTCAAACGGTCCATTTGCATGGAGTTTCTTCATGCATATACACAAATAGACATGGTTCGCATGTCTCAAACTTTTCAAAAACGAGTGAGCCCAAAGATCCATCAATATGGAGCTTCTTCATGCGTTTTATACCGATATGACTTACATGGCAGTGCCACAAGTAGGTGGTACTATCATTACTATCTTTTGGCATGAACATGTGTATCACTACGATCGAGATTTAATAAACCATTCATTTTAGGTGTAAGACCATTGAAGGTATTATTCAAATAAACAGAGTAACCATTATTCTCCTTAAATGAATAACCGTATCACGATAGACATAATCCAATCATGTCTATGCTCAACGCAAACACCAATCTCGATGGTAGAGGGAGCGTACGATATTTGATCATATCCACATTGGAAACATTTCCAACACATATCGTCAGCTCACCTTTAGCTAGTCTCCGTTTATTCCGTAGCTTTTATTTCGAGTTACTAACACTTAGCAACCGAACCGATATCTAATACCCTGGTACTACTAGGAGTACTAGTAAAGTACACATTAACATAATGTATATCCAATATACTTCTATCGACCTTGCCAGCCTTCTCATCTACTAAGTATCTAGGGTAATTCTGCTCCAGTGGTTGTTTCCCTTATTACAGAAGCACTTAGTCTCGGGTTTGGGTTCAACCTTGGGTTTCTTCACTAGAGCAGCAGCTGATTTGCCGTTTCATGAAGTATCCCTTCTTGCCCTTGCCCTTCTTGAAACTAGTGGTTTCACCAACCATCAACAATTGATGCTCCTTCTTGATTTCTACTTTCGCGGTGTCAAACATCGCGAATACCTCAAGGATCATCATATCTATCCCTGATATGTTATAGTTCATCACGAAGCTCTAGCAGCTTGGTGGTAATGACTTCGGAAAAACATCACTTTCTCATCTGGAAGATCAACTCCCACTCGATTCAAATGATTGTTGTACTCAGACAATTTGAGAACAAGCTCAACAATTGAGCTTTTCTCCCTTAGTTTGCAGGCTAAGAAAATCGTCGGAGGTCTTATACCTCTTGACGTGGGCACGAGCCTGAAATCCCAATTTCAGTCCTTGGAACATCTCATAGGTTCTCCGATGTTTCAAAAACGTCTTTGGTGCCTCAATTCTAAACCGTTTAACTGAACTATCACGTAGTTATCAAAATGTGTATGTCAGATGTTCGCAACATCCACAGACAACGTTCGAGGTTCAGCACACTGAGCGGTGCATTAAGGACATAAGCCTTCTATGAAGCAATGAGGACAATCCTCAGTTTACAGACCTAGTCCGCATAATTGCTACTATAAACTTTCAACTAAATTTTTCTCTAGGAACATATCTAAACAGTAGAACTGAAGCGCGAGCTACGACATAATTTGCAAAGATCCTTTGACTATGTTCAAGATAATTAAGTTCATCTTATGAACTCCCACTCAGATAGACATCCCTCTAGTCATCTAAGTGATCACATGATCCGAGTCAAACTAGGCCGTGTCCGATCATCACGTGAGACGGACTAGTCATCATCGGTGAACATCTTCATGTTGATCGTATCTTCTATACGACTCATGTTCGACCTTTCGGTCTCCGTGTTCCGAGGCCATGTCTGTACATGCTAGGCTCGTCAAGTTAACCCTAAGTGTTTCGCGTGTGTAAATCTGTCTTACACCCGTTGTATGTGAACGTTAGAATCTAACACCCGATCATCACGTGGTGCTTCGAAACACGAACTATCGCAACGGTGCACAGTTAGGGGAGAACACTTCTTGAAATTGTTGTAAGGGATCATCTTATTTACTACCGTCGTTCTAAGCAAATAAGATGTATAAACATGATAAACATCACATGCAATCAAATAGTGACATGATATGGCCATCATCACTTTGCTCCTTTTGATCTCCATCTTCGGGGCTCCATGATCATCATCGTCACCGGCATGACACCATGATCTCCATCATCATGATCTCCATCATCGTGTCTTCATGAAGTTGCCTCGCCAACTATTACTTCTACTACTATGGCTAACGGTTAGCAATAATGTAAAGTAATTACATGACGTTTAAGTTGACACGCAGGTCACAAATAAATAAAGACAACTCCTATGGCTCCTGCCGGTTGTCATACTCATCGACATGCAAGTCGTGATTCCTATTACAAGAACATGATCAATCTCATACATCACATATATCATTCATCACATCCTTTTTGGCCATATCACATCACATAGCATACCCTGCAAAAACAAGTTAGACGTCCTCTAATTGTTGTTTGCATGTTTTACGTGGCTGCTATGGGTTTCTAGCAAGAACGTTTCTTACCTACGCATGAACCACAACGTGATATGCCAATTGCTATTTACCCTTCATAAGGACCCTTTTCATCGAATCCGATCCGACTAAAGTGGGAGAGACAGACACCCGCCAGCCACCTTATGCAACTAGTGCATGTTTGTCGGTGGAACCGGTCTCACGTAAGCGTACGTGTAAGGTTGGTCCGGGCCGCTTCATCCCACGATGCCGCCGAATCAAGATAAGACTAGTAACGGCAAGCATATTGAACAATATCGACGCCCACAACTACTTTGTGTTCTACTCATGCAAAGAATCTACGCAATAGACCTAGCTCATGATGCCACTGTTGGGGAACGTAGCAGAAATTCAAAAAAATTCCTACGTAACACCAAGATCTATCTATGGAGAGACCAGCAACGAGTAGAAAGGGGAGTGCATCTACATACCCTTGTAGATCGCTAAGCGGAAGCGTTCAAGTGAACGGGGTTGATGGAGTCGTACTCGTCGTGATTCAGATCACCGATGATCCTAGTGCCGAACGGACAGCACCTCCGCGTTCAACACACGTACAGCTCGACGATGTCTCCCACGCCTTGATCCAGCAAGGAGAGAGGGAGAGGTTGAGGAAGACTCCATCCAGCAGCAGCACAACGGCGTGGTGGTGATGGAGGAGCGTGGCAATCCTGCAGGGCTTCGCCAAGCACCTACGGGAGAGGAGGAGGTGTCACGGGAGGGAGGGAGGCGCCAA
This sequence comes from Triticum aestivum, assembly GCF_018294505.1. Lineage (NCBI taxonomy): Eukaryota > Viridiplantae > Streptophyta > Magnoliopsida > Poales > Poaceae > Triticum > Triticum aestivum. The sequence continues at coordinate 788,610,113 of NC_057798.1, read as the reverse complement.
GGGCTCAGGTATGGATGCCCTTAACTTCGTACCTTACAACTCAGGCAAGAACTCCTTTTTTGACTGATCCATCTTGAACACCTTCAAGATCACGTCAAGGCATGTGCTCATTTGAAAGTACCATTAAGCGTTTTGATCTATCCTTATAGATCTTGATGCTCAATGTTCAAGTAGCTTAATCCAGGTTTTCCATTGAAAACACTTTCCAAATAACCCTATATGCTTTCCAGAAATTCTACGTCATTTCTGATCATTAATATGTCAACAACATATACTCATCAGAAATTCTATAGTGCTCCCACTCACTTCTTTGGAAATACAAGTTTCTCATAAACTTTGTATACACCCTAAATCTTTGATCATCATCAAAGCATACATTCCAACTCCGAGATGCTCACTCCAGTCCTCAGAAGGATTGCTGGAGCTTTGCATACTTATTAGCATATTTCAGGATAGACAAAACCTTCCGGTTGTATCACATACAACCTTTCCTCAAGAATCGTCGAGGAAACAATGTTTTGACATCCTATCTGCAAGATTTCATAAATAATGCAGTAATTGCTAATATAATTCCAACATACTCTTAGCATCGCTACGAGTGAGAAAGTCTCATCGTAGTCAACTCCTTGAACTTGTCGAAAAACATCTCAACGACAAGTCGACCTTTCTCAATGGTGACACTTACCATCATTGTCTGTCTTCCTTTCAAAATCCATATGTACCTAACAGCCTTATGACCATCAAGTAGTTCTTCCAAAGTCTACACTTTGTTTTCATACATGGATCCTCTCTCGGGTTTTATGGCCTTGAGCCATTTATCGGAATCCAGGCCCACCATCGCTTCTCCATAGCTCGTAGGTTCATTGTTGTCTAGCAACATGACTTCCAAGACAGGATTACTGTACCACTCTGAAGTAGTACGTATCCTTGTCACCCTACGAGGTTTGGGAGTGACTTGATCTGAAGTTTCATGATCACTATCATAAGCTTCTACTTCAATTGGTGTAGGTGCCACAGGAACAACTTCCTGTGCCCTGCTACACACTGGTTGAAGTGATGGTTCAGTAACCTCATCAAGTCTCCACCATCCTCCCACTCAATTCTTTCGAGAGAAACCTTTCCTCGAGAAAGGACCCAATTCTAGAAACAATTCATATTGCCTTCGGATCTGAATTAGGAGGTATACCCAACTGTTTTGGGTGTCCTATGAAGATGTACTTTATCCGCTTTGGGTTCGAGCTTAATCCTGAAACTTTTTCACATAAGCGTCGCAGCCCCAAACCTTTAAGAAATGACAACTTAGGTTTCTCTAAACCATAATTCATACGGTGTCATCTCATCGGAATTACGTGGTGCCCTATTTAAAGTGAATGTGGTTGTCTTTAATGCCTAACCCATAAACTATCCTGGCAGTTCGATAAGAGACATCATGGTATGCATCATATCCAATAGGGTGCAACTATGATGTTCGGACACACCATCACACTATGGTGTTCCAGGCGGTATTAATTGTGAAACAATTTCCACAATGTCTTAATTGTGTGCCAAAACTCGTAACTCAGATACTCATCTCTATGATCATATCATAGACATTTTATCCTCTTGTCACAATCTTCTACTTCACTCTGAAATTACTTGAACCATTCAATAATTCAGACTTGTGTTTCATCAAGTAAATATTCTCAACATCTACTCGAATCATCTGTGAAGTAAGAACATAACGATATTCACTGCATGCCTCAGCACTCATTGGACTGCACGCATCAAAATGTGTTGCTTCCAACAAGTTGCTATCTTGTTACATCTTACTGAAAACGAGGCTTTTCAGTCATCTTGCCCATGTGGTATGATTTGCATGTCCCAAGTGATTCAAAATCAAGTGAGTCAAAACGGTCCATTTGCATGGAGTTTCTTCATGCATATACACCAATAGACATGGTTCGCATGTCTCAAACTTTTCAAAAACGAGTGAGCCCAAAGATCCATCAATATGGAGCTTCTTCATGCGTTTTATACCGATATGACTTACGTGGCAGTGCCACAAGTAGGTGGTTCTATCATTACTATCTTTTGGCATGAACATGTGTATCACTACGATCGAGATTTAATAAACCATTCATTTTAGGTGTAAGACCATTGAAGGTATTATTCAAATAAACAGAGTAACGATTATTCTCCTTAAATGAATAACCGTATTGCGATAGACGTAATCCAATCATGTCTATGCTCAACGCAAACACCAAACAACAATTATTTAGGTTTAACACCAATCTCTTTGGTAGAGGGAGCGTGCGATGCTTGATCATATGAAGCTTGGAAAAACTTCCAACACATATCGTCAGCTCACCTTTAGCTAGTCTCCGTTTATTCCGTAGCCTTTTGTTTCGAGTTACTAACACTTAGCAACCGAACCGGTATCTAATACCCTGGTGCTACTAGGAGTACTAGCAAAGTACACATTAACACAATGTATATCCAATATACTTCTATCGACCTTGCCAGCCTTCTTATCTACCAAGTATCTAGGGTAATTCTGCTCTAGTGGTTGTTCCCCTTATTACAGAAGCACTTAGTCTCGGGTTTGGGTTTTACCTTGGGTTTCTTCACTAGAGCAGCAGCTGATTTGCCGTTTCATGAAGTATCCCTTCTTGCCCTTGCCCTTCTTGAAACTAGTGGTTTCACCAACCATCAACAATTGATGCTCCTTCTTGATTTCTACTTTCGCGGTGTCAAACATCGCGAATACCTCAAGGATCATCATATTATCCCTGATATGTTATAGTTCATCATGAAGCTCTAACAGCTTGGTGGCAATGACTTTGGAGAACCATCACTGTCTTATCTGGAAGATCAACTCCCACTCGATTCAAATGATTGTTGTACTCAGACAATCTGAGCACAAGCTCAACAATTGAGCTTTTCTCCTTAGTTTGCAGGTTAAGAAAGTCATCGGAGGTCTTATACCTCTTGACATGGGCACGAGCCTGAAATCCCAATTTCAGCCCTCAAAACATCTCATATGTTTCGCGATGTTTCAAAAACGTCTTTGGTGCCTCAACTCTAAACCGTTTAACTGAACTATCACGTAGTTATCAAAACGTGTATGTCAGATGTTCGCAACAACCACAAACGACGTTTGGGGTTCAGCACACTGAGCGGTGCATTAAGGACATAAGCCTTCTATGAAGCAATGAGGACAATCCTCAGTTTACGGACCTAGTCCGCATAATTGCTACTATCAACTTTCAACTAATTTTTCTCTAGGAACATATCTAAACAGTAGAACTATAGCGTGAGCTACGACATAATTTGCAAAATCCTTTTGACTATGTTCAGGATAATTAAGTTCATCTTATGAACTCCCACTCAGATAGACATCCCTCTAGTCATCTAAGTGATTACATGATCCGAGTCAAACTAGGCCGTGTCCGATCATCACGTGAGACGGACTAGTCATCATCGGTGAACATCTTCATGTTGATCGTATCTTCTATACGACTCATGCTCGACCTTTCGGTCTCCGTGTTCCGAGGCCATGTCTGTACATGCTAGGCTCGTCAAGTTAACCCTAAGTGTTTCGCGTGTGTAAATCTGTCTTACACCCGTTGTATGTGAACGTTAGAATCTAACACCCGATCATCACGTGGTGCTTCGAAACACGAACTATCGCAACGGTGCACAGTTAGGGGAGAACACTTCTTGAAATTGTTGTAAGGGATCATCTTATTTACTACCGTCGTTCTAAGCAAATAAGATGTATAAACATGATAAACATCACATGCAATCAAATAGTGACATGATATGGCCATCATCACTTTGCTCCTTTTGATCTCCATCTTCGGGGCTCCATGATCATCATCGTCACCGGCATGACACCATGATCTCCATCATCATGATCTCCATCATCGTGTCTTCATGAAGTTGCCTCGCCAACTATTACTTCTACTACTATGGCTAACGGTTAGCAATAAAGTAAAGTAATTACATGACGTTTAAGTTGACACACAGGTCACAAATAAATAAAGACAACTCCTATGGCTCCTGCCGGTTGTCATACTCATCGACATGCAAGTCGTGATTCCTATTACAAGAACATGATCAATCTCATACATCACATATATCATTCATCACATCCTTTTTGGCCATATCACATCATATAGCACACCCTGCAAAAACAAGTTAGACGTCCTCTAATTGTTGTTTGCATGTTTTACGTGGCTGCTATGGGTTTCTAGCAAGAACATTTCTTACCTACGCATGAACCACAACGTGATATGCCAATTGCTATTTACCCTTCATAAGGACCCTTTTCATCGAATCCGATCCGACTAAAGTGGGAGAGACAGACACCCTCCAGCCACCTTATGCAACTAGTGCATGTTTGTCGGTGGAACCGGTCTCACGTAAGCGTACGTGTAAGGTTGGTCCGGGCCGCTTCATCCCACGATGCCGCCGAATCAAGATAAGACTAGTAACGGCAAGCATATTGAACAATATCGACGCCCACAACTACTTTGTGTTCTACTCGTGCAAAGAATCTACGCAATAGACCTAGCTCTGATACCACTGTTGGGGAACGTAGCAGAAATTCAAAATTTTCCTACGTGTCACCAAGATCTATCTATGGAGAAACCAGCAACGAGGGGAAGGAGAGTGCATCTACATACCCTTGTAGATCGCTAAGCGGAAGCGTTCAAGTAAACGGGGTTGATGGAGTCGTACTCGTCGTGATTCAGATCACCGATGATCCTAGTGCCGAACGGACGGCACCTCCGCGTTCAACACACGTACAGCTCGACGATGTCTCCCACGCCTTGATCCAGCAAGGAGAGAGGGAGAGGTTGAGGAAGACTCCATCCAGCAGCAGCACAACGGCGTGGTGGTGATGGAGGAGCATGGCAATCCTGCAGGGCTTCGCCAAGCACCTACGGGAGAGGAGGAGGTGTCACGGGAGGGAGGGAGGCGCCAAGGGCTCAGGTATGGATGCCCTCCCTCCCCTCCACTATATATAGGGGCAGGGGAGAGGGGGGAGGCGCAGCCTTGCCCCTTCCTCCAAGGAAGGGGTGCGGCTAAGAGGGGGGGAGGAGTCCATCCTCCCCAAGGCACCTCGGAGGTGCCTTCCCCTTTTAGGACTCTCCCCTTTTTCCTATATCTTGGCGCATGGGCCTCTAGGGGCTGGTGCCCTTGGCCCATGTAGGCCAAGGCGCACCCCCTACAGCCCATGTGGCCCCCGGGGCAGGTGGCCCCACCCGGTGGGCCCCCGGGACCCTTCCGGTGGTCCCGGTACAATGCCGATGACCCCAAAACTTGTTCTGATGGCCGAAACAGGACTTCCTATATATAAATCCTTACCTCCGGACCATTCCGGAACTCCTCGTGACGTCCGGGATCTCATCCGGGACTCCGAACAACATTCGGTAACCACATACAAACTTCCTTTATAACCCTACCGTCATCGAACCTTAAGTGTGTAGACCCTACGGGTTCGGGAGACATGTAGTCATGACCGAGATGTTCTCCGGTCAATAACCAACAGCGGGATCTGGATACCCATGTTGGCTCCCACATGTTCCACGATGATCTCATCGGATGAACCACGATGTCAAGGACTCAATCAATCCCGTATACAATTCCCTTTGTCTAGCGGTATGGTACTTGCCCGAGATTCGATCGTCGGTATACCAATACCTTGTTCAATCTCGTTACCGGCAAGTCTCTTTACTCGTTCCGTAACACATCATCCCATGATCAACCCCTTGGTCACATTGTGCACACTATGATGATGTCCTACCGAGTGGGCCCAGAGAGACCTCTCCGTTTACACGGAGTGACAAAATCCCAATCTCGATTCGTGCCAACCCAACAGACACTTTCAGAGATACCCGTAGTGTACCTTTATAGCCACCCAGTTACGTTGTGACATTTGGCACACCCAAAGCACTCCTACGGTATCCGGGAGTTGCACAATCTCATGGTCTAAGGAAATGATACCTGACATTAGAAAAGCTTTAGCATACGAACTACATGATCTTGTGCTAGGCTTAGGATTGGGTCTTGTCCATCACATCATTCTCCTAATGATGTGATCCCGTTATCAACGACATCCAATGTCCATGGTCAGGAAACCGTAACCATCTATTGATTAACGAGCTAGTCAACTAGAGGCTTACTAGGGACATGGTGTTGTCTATGTATCCACACATGTATCTGAGTTTCCTATCAATACAATTCTAGCATGGATAATAAACGATTATCATGAACAAGGAAATATAATAATAATCAATTTATTATTGCCTCTAGGGCATATTTCCAACATCTTTCCCTTTGCCCTTTTCTTGAAACTAGTGGTCTTGTCAATCATCAACACTTGATGCTCTTTCTTGATTTCTACCTTCGTTGATTTCAACATCACGAAGAGGTCGGGAATCATTTTCTTCATCCTTTGCATACTATAGTTCATCACGAAGTTCTACTAACTTGGTGACGGTGACTAGAGAACTCTGTCAATCACTATCTTATCTGGAAGATTAACTCCCACTTGATTCAAGTGATTGTATTACCCAGACAATCTGAGCACTTGCTCACTAGTTGAGCGATTCTCCTCCATCCTTTAGCTATAGAACTTGTTGGAGACTTCATATCTCTCAACTCGGGTATTTGCTTGAAATATTAACTTCAATTCTTGGAACATCTCATATGGTCCATGACGTTCAAAACGTCTTTGAAGTCCTGATTCTAAGCCGTTAAGCATGGTGCACTAAACTATCAAGTAGTCATCATATTGAGCTAGCCAAACGTTCATAACGTCTGCATCTGCTCATGCAATAGGTTTGTCACCTAGCGGTGCATCAAGGACATAATTCTTCTGCGCAGCAATGAGGATAAACCTCAGATCACGGATCCAATCCACGTCATTGCTACTAACATTTTCAACACAATTTTCTCTAGGAACATATCAAAATAAACATATGAAAGCAACAACGCAAGCTATTGATCTACAACATAATTTGCAAAATACTACCAGGAGTAAGTTCATGATAAATTTAAGTTCAATTAATCATATTACTTAAGAACTCCCACTTAGATAGACATCCCTCTAATCCTCTAAGTGATTACGTGATCCATATCAACTACACCATGTCCGATCGTCACGTGAGATGGAGTAGTTTCAACGGTGAAAATCAATATGTTGATCATATCTACTATATGATTCACGCTTGACCTTTCGGTCTCCGTGTTCCGAGGCCATATCTGCATATGCTAGGCTCGTCAAGTTTAACCTGAGTATTTCGCGTGTGCAAAACTGGCTTGCACCCGTTGTAGATGGACGTAGAGCTTATCACACCCGATCATCACGTGGTGTCTGGGCACGACGAACTTTGGCAACGGTGCATACTCAGGGAGAACACTTCTTGATAATTAGTGAGAGATCATCTTAAAATGCTACTGTCAATCAAAGCAAGATAAGATGCATAAAAGATAAACATCACATGCAATCAATATAAGTGATATGATATGGCCATCATCATCTTGTGCTTGTGATCTCCATCTCCGAAGCACCATCATGATCACCATCGTCACCGGCGCGACACCTTGATCTCCATCGTAGCATCGTTGTCGTCTCGCCAACTATTGCTTCTACGACTACCGCTACCGCTTAGTGATAAAGTAAAGCAATTACAGGGCGATTGCATTGCATACAACCATATGGCTCCTGCCAGTTGCCGATAACTCGTTTACAAAACATGATCATCTCATACAATAAAATATAGCATCATGTCTTGACCATATCACATCACAACATGCCCTGCAAAAACAAGTTAGACGTCCTCTACTTTGTTGTTGCAAATTTTACGTGGCTTCTATGGGCTGAGCAAGAACCGTTCTTACCTACGCATCAAAACCACAACTATAGTTTGTCAAGTTAGTGCTGTTTTAACCTTCGCAAGGACCGGGCGTAGCCACACTCGGTTCAACTAAAGTTGGAGAAACAGACACCCGCCAACCACCTATGTGCAAAGCACGTCGGTAGAACCAGTCTTGCGTAAGCGTACGCGTAATGTCGGTCCGGGCCGCTTCATCCAAAAATACCGCTGAACCAAAGTATGACATGATGGTAAGCAGTATGACTTGTATCGCCCACAACTCATTTGTGTTCTACTCGTGCATATAACATCTACGCATAAAACCTAGGCTTTGATACCACTGTTGGCGAACGTAGTAATTTCAAAAAAATTCCTAGGCACACGCAAGATCATGGTGATGTATAGCAACGAGAAGGGGAGTGTATCTTCATACCCTTGAAGATCGCTAAGCGGAAGCGTTTATCAATGCGGTTGATGTAGTCGTACGTCTTCACGATCCGACCGATCCAAGTACCGAACGCACGGCACCTCCGAGTTCTGCACACGTTCAGCTTGATGATGTCCTCGCATTCTCGATCCAGCAAGACGGGCGAAGTAGTAGATGAGTTCCGGCAGCACGACGGCGTGGTGACGGTGTTGGTGAAGAACAATCTCCGCAGGGCTTCGCCTAAGCACTATGGAAACTATGACGGAGGATAAACTAGAGGGGACGGGGTTGCCGGCACACGGCTTGGTGTTTCTTGATGTGTCTTTGGTGCTAACCATGCCCCTCTATTTATATGTTGAGCCTTGGGGTCGAAACTTGGAGTAAAAGCCTCCACAAAGTCGGTTTCACCCGAAAGGCAAGAGTCCTTCTCGGACTCCAGGGCCAGACGCCGGGGTTCCCGGCGTCTGGGCCCAGACGCCAGGGACCCTGGCGTCTGGCCCGTGGACTCCACAAAACTTCCTTTTGCGCTTTCCAAAAACCTTGTGGGCTTTCCCCTTTGGCCCAAATAACGTGTTCTCGTACCCAAACATTTCGGGAAACATCCGGAACCCCTTCCGGTGAATTCCGGAACTCTTCCGGAGATCAAACACTATTATCCCATATATCAAACTTTATCTCTGGACCATTCCGGAGTTCCTCGTCATTTCCATGATCTCATTCGGGACTCCGAACAACATTCGGTTACCAACATACATAACTCATATAATACTGTATCGTCAACGAAACATTAAGCGTGCGGACCCTACGGGTTCGAGAACTATGTAGACATGACCTAGAACTTGTTTCCGGTCAATAACCAATAGCGGGACCTGGATGCCCATATTGGCTCCCACATATTCTACGAAGATCTTTATCGGTCAAACTGCGTAGCAACACATGTTGTTCCCTTTGTCATCGGTATGTTACTTGCCCGAGATTCGATCGTCGGTATCTCAATACTTAGTTCAATCTCGTTACCGGCAAGTCTCTTTACTCGTTCCATAATACATCATCTCATAACTAACTCATTAGTTGTAATGCTTGCAAGGCTTATAGTGATGTGCATTATCGAGAGGGCCCATAGATACCTCTCCGACAATCGGAGTGACAAAACCTAATCTCGGAATACGCCAACCCAACATATACCTTTGGAGACACCTGTAGTACTCCTTTATAATCACCCAGTTACGTTGTGACGTTTGGTAGCACCCAAAGTGTTCCTTCGGTAAACGGGAGTTGCATAATCTCATAGTTACAGGAACATGTATAAGTCATGAAGAAAGCAATAGCAACATACTAAACGATCGTGTGCTAAGCTAACGGAATGGGTCATGTCAATCACATCATTCTCCTAACGATGTGATCCCATTAATCAAATGACAACCCATGTCAATGGCTAGGAAACTTAACCATCTTTGATCAACGAGCTAGTCAAGTAGATGCATACTAGTGACACTCTGTTTGTCTATGTATTCACACATGTATTATGTTTCCGGTTAATACAATTCTAGCATGAATAATAAACATTTATCATGATATAAGGAAATAAATAATAACTTTATTATTGCGCATATTTCCTTAACGGTCGGCCAGGGATTTCGCCCGAACTAGATCTCTGCCACTAGCAGCACCTCCTGTACAAAACCGGCGACCAAGAGGAAGCGCGGCCCGACCAGGCTGGCCCGCACGCCGAATAGGGGAGGAAAGGACGCGATAGATCGCGCACACTGACCGCCGCAGAAGCCACCGGCGGCCGTCAGCAACCATCGGATCCCACCGCTCACGCGGCCGGGACACCGCATCCATCACTCGCACGGCTGTTAGCCGGCCGTGCCTTGCCAATGAAGCCACCGCTCCAGATCCGGGGTTCCCCACACAGGAGCAGGGCAACCGAGGCCTCGCCGCCACCATCCTTGGCTCCCCGGGCTTGCTCGATGGCTGCCTCAGGCGGCGGTGAGGGAGGGAGGAGGGAAGGGGGTGAGGAGGAGGAGGTGGCCCTGGCTCATAAAACACGGAAGACTACCAAAGCAATGAGATGGCCTTGCTTGATGCATGTCGGTCGGTGGGTGGATGCGTGTGCAAGCGATGAAAGCAAGCAGCGAGTCATATGCATGCAACCCGTCGAACGTCTTGATCAGTAGCGAAGTTGACGCATCGCGACGGTGGCGCTCGTTCTCTCTCTCTGCACCCACCTCTCCGAGAAGCGTACAAACCTCCGGACGCTCCGGCCCTTGCACGCGGATGCCGCTTCAGGACCACTCGCCGGGCTGGGCCGGGTTGCCGGCGAGGTCCGGTCCGTAGCTAACAGTGGGAGAATAGCGAGGTCTCGTCGCCGGTGTGGTAAGGAAGGAACGACGCCGTCCGTATTGTAAAGGTATATAAATTGTAATCGATGGGGAGAAGAAAAAGGGGAAGGATTTGTGAGGAGACACGCGATCGAAAAACCGAGTCGCTGGAATCAAATCGTTGGACAATCTCGTCCATCACGGTGTCGGCAGTGATGGAGCGGAGGAGAGGAAGGAGACGAGGTCGTCTCGTCTCGTCTTGTCTCGGTGGGAAAAAAGATGTCTTTAGTCGTCGGAGTAGTACCTGGCCGGAGAGAAAGGGGACCCGATGGGATGGAGCTCGGTTCGGTTAGCGAGAGGGCGAGGCCGTCCGCATCCGCATTCAAGCGGCTCTAACGTGCGCGTCAGTGCGAGGAATGGATCGTGCTTGGAATTGATCAAGTTGCACGATCCCGTCTGTGGCGGCGGCGGCGGCACTGCACTGACCGAGGGAGAGGAAGACTGAGGGGAAGGGGTGGCGAAGCGAACCGGGTTGGGTTGCGCAGCGTTGGGTCCCTGCAGCGACGGTAGGCTGGTGATGTGCCGTCGGTAAGTGTGCAAGCCCCACCGGCGGCAGGGCAGGCAGGCGATGTACCTTGTTGAGGCATTCTGTTGGCGACGAACGCTTCAGTACGGTGGAAGACGGCTACAATGGGAGAATGTGCGATCCGGCAGAAGAGGGTGCAGCGGCGGTGGTCGCTATGCGAAAGAAGATGTGGGGGAAGGCAGGAAGTAGAAGAGAAGACAATAAAGATTCGTAGATTGGTCAGGAAGGATTGGAGAAGAAAAGGTAAGTCATGATTCTCTTCATAACTGTAGATTGATTATTACTTAAATTCCGTTATCCAATGGCATACTTTTTAGGTTATATATAATGTGTGTTTCCTTGATCAAAGTTAGATTTGAAATACAGGGGGAAGCCTCTAAACCACATTGGACATAAATAACCTTATGTCTTTATATCAATAGGTAATTGCCCGTGCGTTGCACCGGGGTCTAAGCATTAGATGTTCCTTATCAATTGTGGAAAAAATATATCTTTTATGATTCTCATCCATATTAAGCAACATTATCAACTAACATTGTTTATTGACCTTGCAGGCTGATCAACAATGACCCCTTTTCATTGTAGTCTAAACATGTTGCTGCAACCGAGCTTTACTAAAAGGTAAGAGATTGACCAAGCGAAAAACCTTTCAACACAAGAACCTGTAACCAATATTAAAAACTAATTTAGATGGTTACCTCACATAATTCACCTTCGATATAACTTCAGGAGATAATTTTGTGTTGGAAATATGAGCAAATTACTACGAGATTTAATCTGAATAAACAGAAGATAAATCATGACTACACTAGCAGAGATTGAACTAATCATGTGAACTAGCATAGTAGATGAATAGATCACATCTAGGGCACATACTAGAAACATGAATTCTACCACGATCTTGAACATGAAGGATAGAATCACATACGGTGCAGCGGGGGCAGCACCGCCGACGTTGACGTTGTCGCCCATGTCGTCGAGGATGAAGTTGCCGAGGTCGGGGAAGAAGTCGTCGCTGCCGCAGTCACGCGAGTGTGCTCCCCAAAAACCTGGTCGCCCCTCTCCCGTACAGGATCATGAGAGGTGGGTTCCGGAGGCCTTCTGTCCCTTCTCCCGGTGCATGTCGAAAGGAGGGATGGAGAAGACTTGCTTGGCGGCGCAATGATCTGGAACGATGGTGAGAAACCATACGAAGCGCCGACGGCTAGGGTAGACGTCTGCCTGACTATATAGTGCAGGCCGGGTAGGTCGTGGGAGTAAACCCCACGTCCGAGTCGTCACGATCCAAAAGAATCGGAAACGGTTCAGTAATTAACGCGTCCGTTAATTACAACTTACAGCGTGGCCATATAGGTTGGTGTTGTTGGTGATGATTAGAAGAAAAATGATGATGTGGCACAATTGAAGAGGTGGATAGCTTGCATGTTAAGAGAAATAGAATAGTGGGAATGAACTATTTAAGTATTATAGATGACTCATTAATTTTTCCCGAGCAGCAAAAATATAGACTGTTGGGGAACGTTGCAGAAAATAAAAAAATTCTATGCTTCACCAAGATCAATCTATGGAGTCATCTAGCAACGAGAGAGAGGATAGCATCTACATACCCTTGTAGATCGCGAGCGGAAGCGTTCAAGAGAATGGGGTTGAGGGAGTCGTACTCGTCGTGATCCAAATCACCGGAGATCCTAGCGCAGAACGGACGGCACCTCCGCGTTCAACACATGTACGGTTGGGAAGACGTCTCCTCCTTCTTGATCCAGCAAGGGGAAAGGAGAGGTTGATGGAGATCCAGCAGCACGACGGCGTGGTGGTGGATGCAGCAGCGATCTCGCCAGGGCTTCGCCAAGCTTCAGCGAGAGGGAGAGGTGGTGCGTGGGGAGAGGGAAGTGCCAGGGACTTAGGTGCAGCTGGCCTCCCTCCCCCCTCTTTATATAGGGCCCCTAGGGGGCGCCGGCCCTAGGAGATCCAATCTCCAAGGGGGGGCGGCGGCCAAGGGGGTGGCTTGCCCCCCAAGGCAAGTGAGGCACCCCCACCCCTAGGATTTCCAACCCTAGGCGCAGGGGGGCCCAAGGGGGGGCGCACCAGCCCACCAGGGGCTGGTTCCCCTCCCACTTCAGCCCATGGGGCCCTCCGGGATAGGTGGCCCCACCCGGTGGACACCCGGGACCCTTCCGGTGGTCCCGGTACAATACTGGTGACCCCCGAAACTTTCCCGATGGCCGAAACTGAACTTCCTATATATAAATTTTCACCTCCAGACCATTCCAGAACTCCTCGTGACGTCTGGGATCTCATCCGGGACTCCGAACAACTTTCGGGTTACTGCATACTAATATCTCAACAACCCTAGCGTCACCGAACCTTAAGTGTGTAGACCCTACGGGTTCGGGAGACATGCAGACATGACCGAGACGCCTCTCCGGTCAATAACCAACAGCGGGATCTGGATACCCATGTTGGCTCCCACATGCTCCTCGATGATCTCATCGCATGAACCACGATGTCGAGGATTCAATCAATCCCGTATACAATTCCCTTTGTCAATCGGTACGTTACTTGCCCGAGATTCGATCGTCGGTATCCCAATACCTCGTTTAATCTCGTTACCGGCAAGTCACTTTACTCATACCATAATGCATGATACCGTGACCAGACACTTGGTCACATTGAGCTCATTATGATGATGCATTACCGAGTGGGCCTAGAGATACCTCTCCATCATACGGAGTGACAAATCCCAGTCTCAATTCGTGCCAACCCAACAGACACTTTCGGAGATACCCGTAGTGCACCTTTGTAATCACCCAGTTACGTTGTGACGTTTGGCACACCCAAAGCACTCCAACGGTATCCGTGAGTTGCACAATCTCATGGTCTAAGGAAATGATACTTGACATTTGGAAAAGCTCCAGCAAAACGAACTACACGATCTTTGTGCTACGCTTACGATTGGGTCTTGTCCATCACATCATTCTCCTAATGATGTGATCCCGTTATCAATGACATTCAATGTCCATAGTCAGGAAACCATGACTATCTGTTGATCAACGAGCTAGTCAACTAGAGGCTTACTAGGGACGTGTTGTGGTCTATATATATTCACACATGTATTACGATTTCCGAATAACACAATTATAGCATGAACAATAGACAATTATCATGAACAAAGAAATATAATAATAACCATTTTATTATTGCCTCTAGGGCATATTTCCAATAGTCTCCCACTTGCACTAGAGTCAATATTCTAGTTACATTGTGATGAATCGAACACCCATAGAGTTCTGGTGTTGATCATGTTTTGCTCTAGGGAGAGGTTTAGTCAACGGATCTGCCACATTCAGGTCCGTATGTACTTTACAAATATCTATGTCTCCATCTTGAACATTTTCACGTATGGAGTTGAAGTGACGCTTGATGTGCCTAGTCTTCTTGTGAAACCTGGGCTCCTTGGCAAGTGCAATAGCTCCAGTGTTGTCACAGAAGAGTGTGATCGGCCCCGACGCATTGGGTATGACTCCTAGGTCAGTGATGAACTCCTTCACCCAGATTGCTTCATGCGCTGCCTCCGAGGCTGCCATGTACTCTGCTTCACATGTAGATCCCGCCACGATGCTTTGCTTGCAACTGCACCAGCTTACTGCCCCACCATTCAAAATATACACGTATCCGGTTTGTGACTTAGAGTCATCCAGATTTGTGTCAAAGCTAGCGTCGACGTAACCCTTTACAACGAGCTCTTCGTCACCTCCATAAACGAGAAACATATCCTTAGTCCTTTTCAGGTACTTTAGGATGTTCTTGACCGCTGTCCAGTGTTCCATGCCGGGATTATTTTGGTACCTTCCTACCAAACTTACGGCAAGGTTTACATCAGGTCTGGTACACAACATGACATACATAATAGACCCTATAGCTGAGGCATAGGGGATGACACTCATCTTTTCTCTATCTTCTGCCGTGGTCGGGCATTAAGCTGAGCTCAATTTCACACCTTGCAACACTGGCAATAACCCCTTCTTGGACTGATCCATATTGAACTTCTTCAATATCTTATCAAGGTATGTGCTTTGTGAAAGACCTATGAGGCGTCTCGATCTATCCCTATAGATCTTGATGCCTAATATGTAAGCAGCTTCTCCAAGGTCCTTCATTGAAAAACACTTATTCAAGTAGGCCTTAATGCTGTCCAAAAGTTCTATATCATTTCCCATCAAAAGTATGTCATCTACATATAATATGAGAAATGCTACAGAGCTCCCACTCACTTTCTTGTAAACGCAGGCTTCTCCATAAGTCTGCATAAACCCAAACACTTTGATCATCTCATCAAAGCAAATGTTCCAACTCCGAGATGCTTGCACCAGCCCATAAATGGATCGCTGGAGTTTGCATACCTTGTTAGCATTCTCAGGGTCGACAAAACCTTCCGGCTGCATCATATACAGTTCTTCCTTAAGATAGCCGTTAAGGAATGCCGTTTTGACGTCCATTTGCCATATCTCATAATCATAGTATGCGGCAATTGCTAACATGATTCGGACGGACTTCAGCTTCGCTATGGGAGAGAAAGTCTCATCGTAGTCAACCCCTTGAACTTGTCGATAACCCTTAGTGACAAGTCGAGCTTTATAGATGGTAATATTGCCATCCGCGTCCGTCTTCTTCTTAAAGATCCATTTGTTTTCTATCGCTCGCCGATCATCGGGCAAGTCTGTCAAAGTCCATACTTAGTTTTCATACATGGATCCTATCTCGGATTGCATGGCTTCAAGCCATTTGTTGGAATCTGGGCCCACCATTGCTTCTTCATAGTTCGAAGGTTGACCGTTGTCTAACAACATGATTTCTAGGACAGGGTTGCCATACCACTCTGGTGTGGAACGTGTCCTCGTGGACCTACGAAGTTCAGTAGTAACTTGATCCGAAGTACCTTGATCATCATCATTAATTTCCTCTCTAGTCGGTGCAGGCACCACACAAACATCTTCCTGAGCTGCGCTACTTACCGGTTCAAGAGGTAGTACTTCATCAAGTTCCACTTTCCTCCCACTTACTTCTTTCGAGAGAAACTCTTTCTCCAGAAGGGACCCGTTCTTGGCAACAAAGATCTTGCCTTCGGATCTTAGGTAGAAGGTATACCCAATGGTTTCCTTAGGGTATCCTATGAAGACGCATTTTTCCGATTTGGGTTCGAGCTTTTCAGGTTGAAGTTTCTTGACATAAGCATCGCATCCCCAAACTTTTAGAAATGACAGCTTAGGTTTCTTCCCAAACAATAATTCATACGGTGTCGTCTCAACGGATTTAGACGGTGCCCTATTTAAAGTGAATGTAGTTGTCTCTAGAGCGTATCCCCAAAATGATAGAGGTAAATCAGTAAGAGACGTCATAGATCGCACCATATCCAATAAAGTGCGGTTACGACGTTCGGACACACCGTTACGCTGAGGTGTTCCAGGCGGCGTGAGTCATGAAATGATTCCACATTTCCTTAAGTGCGTACCAAATTCGTGACTTAAATATTCTCCTCCACGATCTGATCGTAAGAACTTTATCTTTCGGTCACGTTGATTCTCTACCTCATTCTGAAATTCCTTGAACTTTTCAAAGGTCTCAGACTTGTGTTTCATCAAGTAGACATACCCATATCTACTCAAGTCGTCAGTGAGAGTGAGAACATAACGATATCCTCCACGAGCCTCAACGCTCATTGGACCGCACACATCAGTATGTATGATTTCCAATAAGTTGGTTGCTCGCTCCATTGTTCCGGAGAACGGAGTCTTGGTCATTTTGCCCATGAGGCATGGTTCGCATGTGTCAAATGATTCATAATCGAGAGACTCTAAAAGTCCATCAGCATGGAGCTTCTTCATGCGCTTGACACCAATGTGACCAAGGCGGCAGTGCCACAAGTATGTGGGACTATCGTTATCAACTTTACATCTTTTGGTATTCACACTATGAATATGTGTAACATCATGTTCGAGATTCATTAAGAATAAACCATTGACCATCGGGGCATGACCATAAAACATATCTCTCATATAAATAGAACAACCATTATTCTCGGATTTAAATGAGTAGCCATCTCATATTAAACGAGATTCAGATACAATGTTCATGCTCAAAGCTGGCACTAAATAACAATTATTGAGGTTTCAAACTAATCCTGTAGGTAAATGTAGAGGCAGCGTGCCGACGGCGATCACATCGACCTTGGAACTATTCCCGACGCGCATCGTTACCTCGTCCTTCGCCAGCCTCCGCTTATTCCGCAGCTCCTGCTTTGAGTTACAAATGTGAGCAACCGCACCGGTATCAAATACCTAGGAGCTACTATGAGTACTGGTAAGGTAGACACCAATTACATGTATATCACATATACCTTTAGTGTTGTCGGCCTTCTTGTCCGCTAAGTACTTGGGGCAGTTCCGCATCCAGTGACCACTTCCCTTGCAATAAAAACACTCAGTCTCAGGCTTGGGTCCATTCTTTGGCTTCTTCCCGGCAACTGGCTTACCGGGCGCGGCAACTCCCTTGCCGTCCTTCTTGAAGTTCTTCTTACCCTTGCCTTTCTTGAACTTAGTGGTTTTATTCACCATCAACACTTGATGTTCCTTTTTGATCTCTACCTCCGCTGATTTCAGCATTGAATATACCTCAGGAATGGTCTTTTCCATCCCCTGCATATTAAAGTTCATCACAAAGCTCTTGTATCTCGGTGGAAGCGACTGAAGGATTCTGTCAATAACCGCGTCATCCGGGAGATTAACTCCCAGCTGAGTCAAGCGGTTGTGCAACCCAGACATTTTGAGTATGTGCTCACTAACAGAACTATTCTCCTCCATCTTACAACTGAAGAACTTGTCGGAGACTTCATATCTCTCGACCCGGGCATGAGCTTGGAAAACCATTTTAAGCTCTTCGAACATCTCATATGCTCCGTGTTGCTCAAAACGCTTTTGGAGCCCCAGTTCTAAGATGTAAAGCATGCTGCACTGAACGAGGGAGTAATCATCAGCACGAGACTGCCAAGCGTTCATAATGTCTTGGTTCTCTGGGATGGGTGCTTCACCTAGCGGTGCTTCTAGGACATAATCTTTCTTGGCAGCTATGAGGATGATCCTCAAGTTCTGGACCCAGTCCGTATAGTTGCTGCATCATCTTTCAGCTTGGTTTTCTCTAGGAACGCGTTGAAGTTGAGGGCAACGTGGGCCATTTGATCTACATGGCATATTGTAAAGATTTTAGACTAAGTTCATGATAATTAAGTTCATCTAATCAAATTATTTAATGAACTCCCACTCAGACAGACATCCCTCTAGTCATCTAAGTGAAACATGATCCGAGTCAACTAGGCCGTGTCTGATCATCACGTGAGGCGGACTTGTCGACATCGGTGAACATCTCCATGTTGATCGTATCTTCTATATGACTCATGCTCGACCTTTCGGTCTTTCGTGTTCCGAGGCCATGTTTGTACATGCTAGGCTCGTCAAGTCAACCTAAGTGTATTGCGTGTGTAAATCTGGCTTACACCCGTTGTATTCGAACGTTAGGATCTATCACACCCGATCATCACGTGGTGCTTCGAGACAACGAACCGTCGCAACAGTGCACAGTTAGGGGGAACACTTTCTTGAAATTATTGCAAGGGATCATCTTATTTAAGCTACCGTCGTTCTAAGCAAATAAGATGCAAAACATGATAAACATCACATGCAATCAAATAGTGACATCATATGGCCATTATCATATTGCTCCTTTGATCTCCATCTTCGGGGCGCCATGATCATCTTTGTCACCGGCATGACACCATGATCTCCATCATCGTGTCTTCATGAAGTTGTCACGCCAACGATTACTCGTACTTCTATGGCTAACATGTTTAGCAATAAAGTAAAGTAATTTACATGGCGTTATTCAATGACACGCAGGTCATACAAAAATAAAGACAACTCCTATGGCTCCTGCCGGTTGTCATACTCATCGACATGCAAGTCGTGATTCCTATTACAAGAACATGATCTCATACATCCCATATATATCATTCATCACAACTTTTGGCCATATCACATCACAAAGCACATGCTGCAAAAACAAGTTAGACGTCCTCTAATTGTTGTTGCATGTTTTTACGTGGCTGCAATAGGATTCTAGCAAGAACGTTTCTTACCTACGTAAAAGTCACAACCGGATATGCCAATTTCTATTTACCCTTCATAAGGACCCTTTTCATCGAATCTGCTCCAACTAAAGTGGGAGAGACAGACACCCGCTAGCCACCTTATGCAACTAGTGCATGTCAGTCGGTGGAACCTGTCTCATGTAAGCGTACGTGTAAGGTCGGTCCGGGCTGCTTCATCCCATGATACCGCCAAAGCAAGATAAGACTAGTAGTGGAAAGAAAATCGACAACATCAACGCCCACAACAAATTTGTGTTCTACTCGTGCATAGAAACTACGCATAGACCTAGCTCATGATGCCACTGTTGGGGAACGTTGCAGAAAATAAAAAATTTCTACGCATCACCAAGATCAATCTATGGAGTCATCTAGCAACGAGAGAGAGGATAGCATCTACATACCCTTGTATATCGCGAGCGGAAGCGTTCAAGAGAATGGGGTTGAGGGAGTCGTACTCGTCGTGATCCAAATCACCGGAGATCCTAGCGCCGAACGGACGGCACCTCCGCGTTCAACACACGTACGGTTGGGAAGACGTCTCCTCCTTCTTGATCCAGAAAGGGGAAAGGAGAGGTTGATGGAGATCCAGCAGCACGACGGCGTGGTGGTGGATGCAGCAGCGATCTCGGCAGGGCTTCGCCAAGCTTCAGCGAGAGGGAGAGGTGGTGCGTGGGTAGAGGGAGGCGCCAGGGACTTAGGTGCGGCTGCCCTCCCTCCCCTCCTCTTTATATAGGGCCCCAAGGGGGACACCCGCCCTAGGAGATCCAATCTCCAAGTGGGGGGGGCAAGGGGGTGGCTTGCCCCCCAAGGCAAGTGAGGCGCCCCCACCCCTAGGGTTTCCAACCCTAGGCGCAGGGGGGCCCAAGGGGGGCGGACCAGCCCACCAGGGGCTGGTTCCCCTCCCACTTCAGCCCATGGGGCCCTCCGAGATAGGTGGCCCCACCCGGTGGACCCCCGGGACCCTTCTGGTGGTCCCGGTACAATACCGGTGACCCCCGAAACTTTCCCGATGGCCGAAACTGAACTTCCTATATATAAATCTTCACCTCCGGACCATTCCGGAACTCCTCGTGACATCCGGGATCTCATCCGGGACTCCAAACAACTTTCGGGTTACTGCATACTAATATCTCAACAACCCTAGCGTCACCGAACCTTAAGTGTGTAGACCCTATGGGTTCGGGAGACATGCAGACATGACCGAGACGCCTCTCCAGTCAATAACCAACAGCGGGATCTGGATACCCATGTTGGATCCCACATGCTCCTCGATGATCTCATCACATGAACCACGATGTTGAGGATTCAATCAATCCCGTATACAATTCCCTTTGTCAATCGGTACGTTACTTGCCCGAGATTCGATCGTTGTTATCCCAATACCTCGTTTAATCTCGTTACCGGCAAGTCACTTTACTAGTATCGTAATGCATGATCCCGTGACCAGACACTTGGTCACATTGAGCTCATTATGATGATGCATTACCGAGTGGGCCCAGGGATACCTCTCCGTCATACGGAGTGACAAATCCCAGTCTCGATTCGTGCCAACCCAACAGACACTTTTGGAGATACCCGTAGTGCACCTTTATAATCACCCAGTTATGCTGTGACGTTTGGCACACCCAAAGCACTCCTACGGTATCCGGGAGTTGCACAATCTCATGGTCTAAGGAAATGATACTTGACAAACGAACTACACGATCTTTGTGCTACGCTTACGATTGGGTCTTGTCCATCACATCATTCTCCTAATGATGTGATCCCGTTATCAATGACATCCAATGTCCATAGTCAGGAAACCATGACTATCTGTTGATCAACGAGCTAGTCAACTAGAGGCTTACTAGGGACGTGTTGTGGTCTATATATATTCACACCTGTATTACGATTTCTGGATAACACAATTATAGCATGAACAATAGACAATTATCATGAACAAAGAAATATAATAATAACCATTTTATTATTGCCTCTAGGGCATATTTCCAACATAGACAACATGCATAGATCTGTCCTCGGCTCGGCTCAATCGCGCAACCCGCGGCGCGTTGTGGCGAGGCGTGGCGTGGCGAGGCGAGCGAGGAGGAGGAGCGCGCGTGTAGGTCTCCTCTTCTCATGCTCATAGAAGTGGTAGAAGAGCTCACCTTATAAAGAGGTGCAACTCTCTCTCAACTTATGAGGTGGGACTAAACTTTAGCCTCACTCACTTCACTCACATGTGTGCATGAATGGGCCAAGAGAATTTCAGAATTTTAGTTGGGCTTTGGGCCAAAGGCCTACTAGCAAATTTCAACAATCCCCCACAAAGTCTCATTGGTGCATCTCATCATTTAGTTCCAAAACATTGTTTATATACCGGTGCTTAGTGGAGACTGTGAAGTTGAACTTCCACTTAGAGTTTTATGCTACACTAGATCACAACTTGAATAGTGGACTATGCCTTGAACTACAAGTTTTCTGTGAGACTAGCTTCACACAAATTCTTGACCGATACTTCGCTGCCGCAAGGCTTCCCCGCGGGTAGAGCGTATACGTCATACTCTAGGGCCTTTCGTGAATTTATTAGAGTACACCCAATTCTCACAGACTGCAATGTTAACAGTCAAATTCATATAGGTGTGTTCCTCAGGAGTTGCTCTGCAGGACAACATCTCTGCTTACTCAAATAAGCCACTTGGAACACATTAAGATAAATATCAACCTGCCATGCAGATCAGGAGAGTATTGCATCTTGACGGAGTGGGATAATTAAAATAGGGATACTCTCCTCTTAGCTGACCAACAGCTTATCTCCCACTTCTACTTCACGGGATCTCTGATCACATAGAGTGGGTTACCACTATGGACAACTCATGCGGTGGGTCTCAAACCCATCTCCATCGATGTATTATCTATCACATTACGTGATAGACCCTTTGTGAAGGGATCTGCCAAGTTTTTCGACGTTTGGATATAATCCAACGTAATAACTCTGGAGTTCCTCAGTTTTCTGACAGATTTTAGTCTCCTCTTCACATGCCTTGAGGACTTCATATTGTCCTTAGAACTGTTTATCTTGACGATCACAGTTTGATTATCAAAGTTCATCAGGATAGGGGGTATTGGTTTTTCAACCATAGGTAAGTCCATCAATAGCTCATGAAGCCACTCTGCTTCAACAGTGGCGGTGTCTAATGTTGTGAGTTCTGCTTCCATAGTTGACCTCGTTAAGATGGTCTGCTTGCAAGACTTCCAGGAAACAGCGCCACCACCAAGTGTAAAAACATAACCACTTGTGGCCTTAATCTCATCAGCATCAGATATCCAGTTCGAGTCACTATAGCCCTCCAGTACCCTTGGATACCCGGTGTAGTGAATCACATAGCTCGCAGTGCCTTTCAAGTAGAGCATAACTCTCTCAAGCGCACGCAATGATCATCTCCTGGTTTAGACACAAACCGACTCAGCTTGCTCACGGCAAAAGAGATGTCAGGCCTCGTGGCACTCGCCAAATACATAAGCGAGCCAATAATCTAAGAATACCTTAGTTTATCTCTAGCAATCCATCGATTCTTTCGAAGCAACACACTAGCATCATATGGAGTTGGAGAAGGCATGCAGTCGCTATACCCAAAACGACTCAAGATCTTTTCCATATAATGAGACTGAAGCAGTGTGATCCCACTATTCTCATCTCTCAACAGCTTGATGTTCAAGATAACATCAGCTACTCCTAGATCCTTCATCTCAAAACAGCGAGATAAGAAATCCTTAACCTCCTTGATTAGATCAAGTTTGGTTCCAAAGATCAGTATGTCATCAACATATAGACAAAGAATAACTCCTTCGCCCCCACCATGGCGATAGTACACACACTTGTCACCATCATTTACTACAAAGCCGGCATCAGTTAATGTTCTTTCAAACTTCTCATGCCACTCCTTAGGAGCTTGTTTGAGGCCATATAAAGACTTTAATAACTTGCACACCTTTCCTTCCTGACTAGGTACTACAAAACCATCTGGCTGATCCATGTAAATTTCCTCCTTCAACTCTCCATTGAGGAAAGCCGTCTTAACGTCCATTTGATGAACGAGAAGACCATGTGAGGCAGCCAGTGATAGTAGCACCTGAATTGGGGTCAGTCTAGCCACGGGTGAGTAAGTATCAAAGAAGTCTTCACCTTTTTTCTGGGTATAACCCTTAGCCACAAGCCGTGCCTTGTACTTTTCAATCGTACCATCAGGTCTAAACTTCTTCTTGAACACCCACTTACATCCTATATGTTTGCACCCATAAGGACGGTCAGTGATCTCCCAGGTTCCGTTAGCTAAGATGGAAACCATCTTGCTACGAGCAGCTTCCTTCTAGTAGTCAGCATCAGGAGACGCATAGGCTTCTGAAATAGTCCTGGGTGTGTCATCCACGAGGTACACAATGAAGTCATCACCAAAGGACTTTGCAGTCCTCTGTCTCTTACTCCTCACAGGAGTTCCATTGTCACCCTCAATAGGATTCTCAACGTGTTCCATCGCAATGGTGGGTTCAGGAATTACAGCGAATTCCTCACTAGATGCAGTAGGTATCTCCTGGTTTGATGAACTCGACATATCCTTCATAGGAAATATGTCTGATACGTCTCCAACGTATCTATAATTTTTGATTGCTCCATGCTATATTACCTACTGTTTTAGGCAATATTGGTCTTTATTATCCACTTTTATATTATTTTTGGGACTAACCTATTAACCGGAGGCCCAGTCCAGATTTGTTGTTTTATGCCTATTTCAGTGTTTCGAGGAAAAGGAATATCAGACGGAGTCAAAACGGAACGAAATCAACTGGAGAAGTTATTTTTGGAAGGAAACCCACCTGATGGACTTGGACTCCACGTAAGAAGATACGAGAGGTGCTCATGAGGGTGGGGGGCGTGCCCACCCCCCTAGGGCGTGCCCCCCTACCTCGTGGGGCCCCCGTAGCTCCACCGACGTACTGCCTGCACCCATATATACCCACGTATCCTAAAACTTCCAGAACAGAAGATAGATCCAGAGTTCCATCGCCGCAAGCCTCTATAGCCACCAAAAACCAATCGGGACCCTGTTCCGGCACCCTGCCGGAGGGGGATCCCATCACCGGTGGCCATCTTCATCATCCCGACGCTATCCATGACGAGGAGGGAGTAGTTCACCCTCGGGGCTGAGGGTATGTACCAGTAGCTATGTGTTTGATCTCTCTCTCTCTCTCGTGTTCTCTCTCGTGTTCCCTCTATGGCACGATCTTGATGTATCCCGAGTTTTTCTATTGTAGTTGGATCTTATGATGTTTCTCCCCCTCTACTCTCTTGTGATGAATTGAGTTTCCCCTTTGAAGTTATCTTATCGGATTGAGTCATTTATGAGAACACATGATGTATGTCTTGCCGTGTTTATCTGTGGTGACAATGGGATTTCACGTGCCACTTAATGTATGTTTTGGTGAACAACTTGCGGGTTCCGCACATGAACCTATGCATAGGGGTTGGCACACGTTCTTGACTCTCCTGTAGAAACTTTGGGGCACTCTTTGAAGTACTTTTGTGTTGGTTGGATGAATTTGAGATTGTGTGATGCATATCATATAATCATGCCCACGGATACTTGAGGTGACAATGGAGTATCTAGGTGACATTAGGGTTTTGGTTGATTTGTGTCTTAAGGTGTTATTCTAGTACGAACTCTTTTATAGATCGATCCGAAAGAATAACTTTGAGGTGGTTTCGTACCCTACCATAATCTCTACGTTTGTTCTCTGCTATTAGTGGCTTCGGAGTGACTCTTTGTTGCATGTTGAGGGATTGTTATATGATCTATCTATGTTATTATTGTTGAGAGAACTTGCACTAGTGAAAGTATGAACCCTAGGCCTTGTTTCCTATCATTGCAATACTGTTTACGCTCACTTCTACCACTTGTTACCTTGCTGTTTTTATAATTTCAGATTACAAAAACCTATATCTACCATCCATATTGCACTCGTATCACCATCTCTTCGCCGAACTAGTGCACCTATACAATTTGCCATTGTATTGAGTGTGTTGGGGACACAAGAGACTCTTTGTTATTTGGTTGCAGGGTTGTTTGAGAGAGACCATCTTCATCCTACGCCTCCTATGGATTGATAAACCTTAGGTCATCCACTTGAGGGAAAATTGCTACTGTCCTACAAACCTGTGCACTTGCAGGCCCAACAACGTCTACAAGAAGAAGGTTGTGTAGTAGACATCAATGTCCTCAAAGAAAGTCGCATCATTCGACTCCATAATCGTACCAACATGCATGTCGGATACCTCAGATTTTATTATCAAAAATCTATAGCCAATGCTATGAAAAGCATAGCCCAGAAGAACACAATCCATGGTTTGTTGTCCAAGCTTGCGCTTCTTGGGAATTGGTATATTGACTTTCGCCAAACAACCCCAAGTACGTAGGTTAGAGAGTTTCAATATTTTCCTTTCCCATTCCTCAAATGGAGTCATGGTCTTATGCTTTGTGGGAACTCGGTTTAGGACATGACACGCAGTCATTAGCGCCTCCTCCCACCATTCCTTGGAAAGACCCGATGTGTCTAACATGGCGTTAACCAAATCAGTTAGATTTCGGTTCTTTCTTTCGGCCACCCTATTTGACTGAGGTGAGTAGGGAGGCGTCCTCTCATGGATTATACCATGTTCCACACAAAAAAAACCAAATTCATTGGGAAAATACTCTCCACCACGATCGGACCTAAGCCGTTTAATTTTTCGATCAAGTTGGTTCTCTGCCTCAACTTTATAGTTTTTGAAGAAAGTTAAAGCCTCATCTTTTGATTTCAGAAGATACACATAACAATATCTAGTGGAGTCATCAATCAACATCATGAAGTATCTCTTTCCACCTTTTGTCAACACGCCATTCATCTCACAAAGATCAGAATGTATAAGCTCTAGTGGCGCCAAGTCTCTTGCCTCTGCATTCTTATGGGACTTGCGATGTTGCTTAGCTTGTACACACACTTGGCACTTAGAGCCTTTGACAGTAGAGATTTTCAGAATTAAATTCATATTGGCTAGCCGCGTCATGCAACCAAAGTTAATATGACAAAGTCGTGAATGCCAAATATCGGACCCATTATTGTGGCAAACATTATTAATAACTTTAGTGCAAATATCTAACAAAGACAGGCGGAACAAGCCTCCGCTCTCATAGCCTTTTCCAACAAATTGTCCATACTTAGATATTACCACTTTATTGGATTCAAAAACCAACTTAAAACCATCTCGACATAAACGGGAACCGCTAACAAGATTTTTATTGATGGACGGCACATGATGAACGTTCTTCAGACGCACGGTCTTCCCCGAAGTAAACTTTAGATCGACTGTACCAACACCTCAAACGATGGCATGTGACCCGTTCCCCATCAGCATGGGAGAAGTCCCTGTGGCCTAGTAAGAAGAAAACATGGAGGCATCAGCACACACATGTACATTGGCACTGGTGTCGGTTAACCAATCAGGGGATTGAAATACTGAAAGGATGGTAGGAAAAATATCGTACCCTGATTCCTTCATATCAGTATCACCGATGACAACATTAGTGGACTTGCCGCCCTTCTCATGTTCGCGCTCCTCAAAGCGTTTAGGACACTCGGAGCCTAGTGATTAGGATCACCGCAGACATGGCAAAGTCCCTTCCCCATCTTATGAGAATTCTTCTTGAAGTTGGTAGAATGTGATGGCTTGTTCTTTGTATCAAACTTGCCTTTCCCCTGAGTTTTGTTCTTGTTGTTTTTGAACTTATTGGGCTGGAAGTTCTTCTTCTGTACCATGTGGGCACTAGAAGCTCCCTCGGCAACTCGAGCCACTAGTGCAGAACCGGCCTTTAGTGTCGGTTCGTAACGGCCTTTAGTGCCGGTTCAGCAACCGGCGCTAAAGAGTGGGGACTAAAGCCCCCCCACCCTTTAGTACCGGTTCGTCACGAACCGGCGCTAAAGTGTCACCACGTGGCACGAGCGAGGCCCGGGTGCGTGTAGGA
>NC_057798.1:788577072-788582391 GCF_018294505.1 Triticum aestivum | reverse complement strand
GTTGGTATTTCACGATACTACAAGTTGTACACGTTATGCATATATATAAATAGATTTTCTCGTACGTTGAACCGCATATATATTATTAAATAGTGTACAACGTGTACAACTTGTAGTATGCATACACATGTATATACATATACAATTTCTCCTACATGTTGCCTTGGTGCCTTCGGAGCACGATGACAAGTGGTTCATGGGGGCGGTAGCAGGTAATAGTATTCTCCTTTGGGATCTATGACCTGGTCGAGAAAAAATCCGGCTATTTCCTCTTGAAGTGCTAGTATGCGGTCCGCTGGTAGGAGCTTATCCGCACCTCTCTGAACTGTTAAGAAGGAGATCAATATGCATGTGTATTAGTTGTGTGACAAGATATCGATAATGGTGTGAATAATGATCTGACAAACGTACCCAGTCGTGTCTTTGAGATCTGCTCCTTTCGGACGCCATCATGTGAATGTTCTCGCAAACATAGAATGCACATAGATCATTCCCCGGCGCCTGCTTCAGGGCCTTTACGAGAATGGAATTGAATCAGATAATGATTAATCAAGCATGATAATTAATTAATGGTATTGAAACAAGAACTAAAGAGATGGTAGCTAGCTAGTACTACTTAATTACTTACCTTTGGTCGATGCCAAAACAACTTTTTTGGTCATTTGCCTGGAGTCACCTTGATGAACTTTGCCCAAGCCCTGCCCGCCGGCAAAGAAAATTAATAAAGGGGTTATTAAAAAGTTCATATCAGGAAATGACGAACTAATAATAGGCCGTGATATAGTTAATAATGATTGAAATTACCTATTGACTATCCCATTCATGATGGTGTAGTCTTTATCTTCTTTAAGTAGCGAGTCCAGTACTTCAACTGTTCCTTTGTCAACTTTAATGTCTAACAAGATCCAGTGGAAACTGCATGCGCGCACGTTTGCATGTCTTAATTAAGCGGGCATGTGCATAAAATTAATCAACTATCATAAACTATATACACTTAATTATTAACATCTAGCTAGCTAGTAAGCAAAAACAGAATTTGTATTACAAGACAGTGTGACTCACGGGAAGTTGTAAGGAAGTAGTATATCTTCATTGGTATTGAGGTGCTTCAAGAACTCTAGCATGCTTTCCTCTACACTTGCTTGAGAAGTTGCAAGATTCCATGTGTACTCGTTAATGGTATTTGGGTCAATGAACCCAATGCCATAGCGTTCAGATTTTTTCGTTTCATACATCTTCATCCTGCATATAATACCACAGAAAAGAATATATAGTGAGGATAATTACATGTAATGATTGATCAAAAATTGCAGAAAGAAATCACTTACAGACAATAGCAACTCATGATAGATTTGTCGAGTGCGTCTTGATTGTATAACTGAAATAGTTCTAAATACTCAACGCACAGAGCTTTCTCATGGTAGTAATGCTCCGCCTTGACATTCACCATGAGGGACTCTCGATTGGAAATCTTGGTAATGTTCATGTACCATTGATGCAATTCATACATTCTCGTTGGGAGGTTCTTGACCTTGTCTGGCTCGACCAAAGGTTGGCCCCGGACATATTTCCGTTTTATTTCCTCCTCTCTAAGTGAAGACATGGGCTCAATTTCAAGGAGTTGTCCAACAGATATCTTGAGCATTTCAGCCTACATTATATGCTCCTTCGTTATTACCACATCGCCTAGCTAGGGAACGTTAACGGTTTGTCCATAATAATATTGGGCGCGCGGCCTCCTCTCATGTGTTGTTGGCACAACAAGCGGGGGGATCGATTGCGCCGCCTGTTCTCCCAGCTGGGGAACGGTTTTCCCGCATTTTTTGCCCGTTGCTTGTTGGCTCGAGCTCGATCTCGCTTCCTTCTATAGTCATGCTCGATGTGACTTCCTGATTTTGCGCTCATAGTCTGAGTCAACAGACTTGGGAGCTGTTGCTTTAGCCATACGAATGACGTGGTCAATCTTTTCCTCAGGCAGTTTCTCCCTTGGTGGCGGTGCCGGTTTCAGTGCAAAATGGGCGTCCACTTGGGCCTGCACTATGGCTGTGTTTTGCTCCTCGGTCATGTCGTAAGGCCTATGAGGAAGAGGAGCGAGGCTTGGACCATATTTATATCGCTTGTCTCCGCCTGTACTTCTTGAACTACCTCGACTCGTACCGCTACGCACCATAGCTGCGGCATGTCTCTTCTGTGATTGCTGAGACGGCGGAGACGGCTGACGTGGCTGAGTTGGAGCAGGAGAAGTGGCTTGACGATGTGCCGGACTTGAAGCAGGAGGTGTGTCCTAACACGGTGCCGGACTTGAAACCAGAGAAGTTGCCTGACGTTGTGCCGGACTTGAAACCGGAGGAGTCAGCTCACACGTTCGGGGACTTGGAGGAGGTGGCGGACTTCAAGGAGGAGTCGGCTCACGCGTTCGTGGACTTGGAGGAGCAGGAGTCTGCTGACTTGGTGGCGGACTTCAAGGAGGAGTCGGCAGACGACACGGTGTCGCTGGACTTGGAAAGATGATGCAATCCTTTCTCCATAGGATGATACGATGTATGGCCTCTCCCAGTGTGTGCTCGCCGTCACCTCTGGGAATGTCAAGTGCTAGCATCGAATATGGCTCAACCACTTCATCAACCATGACACGAGCATAGCCCTCTGGAATCGGGATGCAATGGAAGGTTGCTTCGGGGGTAATTGTGAAAGCAACACCGTCCGCCACCTTTTTGGATATGTTCTTCATTTTGGAGTGTAGCTCACAGTTAGTGTTCTCTATGATGTCATCCACAGGGTATGTATCCAGCAGTGTGTCGCCCGGGGTAGAACCAACGCTGCTTCTCGACATGGATGGGATGGTGCTATCCAATGATGGACGATCATCCGCTTGCTGCTACCGCTGCCGAGACCCCCTTTCCTGGCTAAGTGAGTCGATCTGTTGTTGCTGCTGCTGGAATTTGAGTGCCAAGTCCGCGTGCCTTGCTTCTAGGCCTTGAAGGCGTTCTACGTCCTACTTCCTGTGCTCCTCCTCCAGCTTCCTCTTCTTCTCCTCCTCCATCTTCTCTCTTGCACGGACCTGTAGTCGTCGTTCTGGTCCGAAAAGCCCTCATGCCAGGGAACAACGCCCTTGCCTCATGTTCTTCCCAGGTGATCAGTATTTCCCAGGGCGCACGTAAGCTCGTCGTGCTCTCTGTTGGGCACGAACACCCCCCTTCGAGCTTCTTCTATTGCGTCAAGTATCTTTTGTTCGGCTCCTTTTAGACTTGCCTTCTATGGAACTAGGCCTGTCTTCGGGTCCAACGCCCCCCATGCGCATAGAACCAAGTTCTGCACCTGGGGGGCCCGCTCCTAGTAACCGGAGCGACCCCTGCATCCTCCATCTCTTGCTCAGACTTATCCCTCTTAGGCATTCCCACCGCGTAGCCACCTGGACCCAGCCTATGGAATTGCGTCTTTTTTGCGGCATTGGCCTTGTTTTTTATCGACCGTTCCTTAGATAATTCTGAATCCTTGAATTTCACGAAATCGTCCTAGTGTTCTCTTTGCTTCTCCAGTGTTTCCGTGAATTCTGGAGTCTTCCTTTTTGCAGCGAGGTAGTTGGCCCATACAGTTTTCTTGTGGGTGTTGAATGCAATTGCCATCTTCTTAAGAGCAGCGCCCTTGACTTTCTCCACATCTGCTTCAGGGAAATGATCTGGTAGGGTGAAATGTTCCATCAGAGATTCCCAAAGGTCTTTTTTGGCTCTGTCGTCGACCCAAGTAACACCTGGATGTTTAGTCTTCGGCTCTTTCCATTGTTGAATTGAGATCGGGAGTTTGTCCTTCACAAGAACTCCGCGCTGTCGGGTCCACTTGTTCGCAATGTTCTGAGGCGTGAGGGATTCACCACTTGGTTTGGTGGATTCGATGTTGTACTTTACACCATCCTTCAACTTTCTGCCTGGGCCTCGCTTTGCCTTGCTGTCTGTGGAAGCAGATTTGCTCGATCCGGAGGACTGAAAGAAGAAAGATCGATTCGTTAATATATCTTCAAATATAAAAACATGTGATGGTCGATCACCATGATGCCTGCTTATATAAATATACCTCGCCGGTAGTCTTTGTTATTTGAAGACCAGCATTGTCTGTGTCATCATAAACATTGTTTGTGTCATCATAATCAGAATCATAGTTCATGACTTCAGCAGCTCGGTCGTTGAGATCGAATATCTTTTCATCACCCTCTCCGGTATTGTTCAGATATTGGGAGCCGTCATCTGCTTCATTTAGATCATCTAGCCTGCTAGGGCTGCGTATGATGTCAAACAATTCCTCTTCTCTCTCTCTCTGTCGATATTGTCCGCCATAGCTTTTACTTAACTAATACAGAAGAAATATAAAACAATTTAGTATTCAAATTACAATGCATGAATGCAATCAATAAGGAAAAACTGAATCATATAGTACATAATATATGCATTGTCTCGATTAATATATAATGTCGAATACATCATCGTCTCGAATAATATATATAATCTCGAATACATCGTCTCGAATATTATATATCGAATACATCACTGGCTAGGTACCTAATAAAGATCGAGTACTACAAAAGAATCTAGGGCGCCACTCGCGGTTCCTGGGACGCGGGCGGTGGACACCCAAAGAGAAGAAACCATCACATGATCATATCGCCGGTCATCTGCCCAGAGAACCTGCCAAGTAGTGGAGAACCTGATGTCGTCCATAGCAGCCATGTAGCGATGGACGTGCTCGTCTTCCTCCCTGACACGGCGACGCACCACCTCCGGTGGCGCCGGCTTCCTCTGCACCGAATGTGGCCCACGCGAACGCCACCAAAGGAGATCAGGGTCGACGACGGGACCCGAGGCCGGGTTCGTCACCAAGCGGAGCGCCCCTCCAGGTAGCACCTCCCAGTGCCAGCCCGGCGGAGCCCAGTCCCGGACATTGGTCCTCTAAAGCATGATGTCGTCGCGAATGGGTCGACGGCGAGGATGCGGGCCGGGCATATCATCGAGAACAAATACTATATGGCCGCAAAAAGTAACATTTTTTAAATGATTGGATTGTGATAACTAAAACTCTATATGCAAATTCTAACAATTTGACATTAATTAATCTAATTCATCTAACTAAAACTAATTCTAAAATTTCTAACATTTCCATATATATAACTAACATTTCTAATATTTCTATAACTAAAAAATAGAAAAATTGCTAACATTTCTATAAATATTTCTATAACTAAAAAACAGAAAGAAAAAAATTATAACATTTCTATATAACTAACATTTTTATAACATTTCTAATATTTCCATAGCTAAAAAACAGGAA
>NC_057798.1:788567097-788576720 GCF_018294505.1 Triticum aestivum | reverse complement strand
GTGTGTTGGGGGGGGGACATGGCGGCCGGGGCAGGAGCTCACCGGCGAGGCGCGGTGACGGGGGGCGGCGACGGGCGCGGTGACAAGGACGATGGGGACGGGGCGGCGACGATGGGGACGGGGACGACGGGATGACGGGGACGGGGACGGCCGGGGCGGCGACAGCGACGGGGGCGGCCGCGACGGGGCCGAGGAGAAGAAGCAGAGGGAGAACGAAACTGACGAAAAATTCGTAAGTGCTGCTTATATAGGAGGCCCCTTTAGTACCGGTTGGAGCCACCAACCGGTACTAAAGGTCTGCTTTCGCCAGGCCAAGCGGCGGGAAGCGCCCCCCCCCCTTTAGTACCGGGTGGTGGATCCAACCGGTACTAAAGGCCCCCTCTTTAGTACTGGTTGGAGCCACCACCCGGTACTAAAGGTGGGGCGCTGGCGCAGTGCGGTGCGGCAAGTTTAGTCCCACCTCGCTAGCCGAGGGGCGACCGCACTGGTTTATAAGCCCCAGTGCGGTAGCTCCCTCGAGCTCCTCTCCTAAGCAGGCCTACTGGGCCTACATATTCTGTGCTGCCCTGTGGGCCTACTGGGCCGTTGCGGGCCTACATCCTGGCCCAACAAAACATTGTGTTTCTAGTCATATGCAGGCCGCTCTGGCCCATTAGGCGGGTTTTTTTATTTTCTTAATTTTTTTGCTTTAATTTTTTTTGCTGTATATAGAGTTTCTTTGTGAATATTTTTGATTTAGGTTAGTGCCGGTAGTTTTCAAATTTGAATAGCTTAAATTTTGAATTATTTGAAATTTCTGTGAATCACTAGTTTGTGAATAACTTAACTTTGAAATTAGATTGTTTTTTCAGTGATTGTTTTTTCTTATGTTTAATATTATTAGTGTGTTTTATCATTATATTCAATTTGGTAATGCTTAGGTTATTTAAAAATGAAATGCCTTTGTAACATATGAGTTTTCGTCTGAAACCCTGATACTTCGAAAGAGATTGTCTGTTTTGTACACGAAGTGCATCCTGTTTTTGCCGTAACCCTCTCTACTTTTTTGCACATGCTATGTGGGTGAAATTATGATACCATGCCAATTTTCAACCTTTTTTGAGTTCATATGAAATGTTGTTCAATTTCAGGGTCATTTAGCTGAAAAAATTAGTAAATGCATGAAAGAATTTGTTTGCACATAACTACCCTAACTATTACAGAGATTCTCTCCTGGGTGTGAAACACAGAAGAAAGTGATGATAGTGAAGCCGATCACATCCCAGATCTTTGGGTGTGAAACATTTTCTTCGCGTGTGTCCCTTTGCACCGTAGCCATGGAAAATCTTCATCATTTAACTGGATGCTCGGGTCAATATTCACTGTGAATGAGGCAATTTCATCAAACTTTTCATAATCTTCTGACATGTCTATCTTGTCATCCACTCCCACGATATTTCTTTTCTCTGAAAGAACTATGTGGCGCTTTGGCTCGTCGTATGATCCATTTGCTTCCTTATCTTTTCTTTTTCTCGGCCTGGTAGACATGTCTTTCACATAAAAAACTTGCGCCACATCATTGGCTAGGTCGAATGGTTCGTCTGCATGCGCAAGATTGTTGAGATCCACTGTTGTCATTCCGTACTGCGAGTCTTCCGTTACCCCGCCTCGTGTCATATTGACCCATTTGCACCGAAACAAAGGGACCTTCAAACCACCTCCATAGTTAAGTTCCCATATGTCCTCTATGTAACCATAATATGTTTCCTTTCCTGTGTTGGTTGTTGCATCAAAGCGGAAACCACTATTTTGGTTGGTGCTCTTCTTATCTTGGGCGATCGTGTAAAATGTATTCCCATTTATCTAGAACCCTTTGAAAGTCATTATATTCGAAGATAGTAACTGGGACAACGAGTACAGGTCATCTTCAATATCTGTGGGAAATTTGCTACTGTCCTACAAACCTGTGCACTTGCAGGCCCAACAACGTCTACAAGAAGAAGGTTGTGTAGTAGACATCAATGTCCTCAAAGAAAGTCGCATCATTCGACTCCATAATCGTACCAACATGCATGTCGGATACCTCAGATTTTATTATCAAAAATCTATAGCCAACGCTATGAAAAGCATAGCCCAGAAGAACACAATCCATGGTTTTTGGTCCAAGCTTGCGCTTCTTGGGAATTGGTATATTGACTTTCGCCAAACAACCCCAAGTACGTAGGTAAGCGAGTTGCAATAATTTCCTTTCCCATTCCTCAAATGGAGTCATGGTCTTATGCTTTGTGGGAACTCGGTTTAGGACATGACACACAGTCATTAGCGCCTCCCCCACCATTCCTTGGAAAGACCTGATGTGTCTAACATGGCGTTAACCAAATCAGTTAGATTTCAGTTCTTTCTTTCGGCCACCCCATTTGACTGAGGTGAGTAGGGAGGCGTCCTCTCATGGATTATACCATGTTCCACACAAAACAGATTAAATTCATTGGAAAAATACTCTCCACCATGATCGGACCTAAGCCATTTAATTTTTTGATCAAGTTGGTTCTCTGCCTCAGCTTTATAGTTTTTGAAGAAAGTTAAAGCCTCATCTTTTGATTTCAGAAGATACACATAACAATATCTAGTGGAGTCATCAATCAACGTCATGAAGTATCTCTTTCCACCTTTTGTCAACACGCCATCCATCTCACAAAGATCAGAATGTATAAGCTCTAGTGGCGCCAAGTCTCTTGCCTCTGCATTCTTATGGGACTTGCGAGGTTGCTTAGCTTGTACACACACTTGGCACTTAGAGCCTTTGACAGTAGAGATTTTCGGAATTAAATTCATATTGGCTAGCCGCGTCATGCAACCAAAGTTAATATGACAAAGTCGTGAATGCCAAATATCGGACCCATTATTGTGGCAAACATTATTAATAACTTTAGTGCAAATATCTGACAAAGAGAGGCGGAACAAGCCTCCGCTCTCATAGCCTTTTCCAACAAATTGTCCATACTTCGATATTACCACTTTATTGGATTCAAAAACCAACTTAAAACCATCTCGACATAAACGGGAACCGCTAACGAGAATTTTATTGATGGACGGCACATGATGAACGTTCTTCAGACGCACGGTCTTCCCTGAAGTAAACTTTAGGTCGACCGTACCAACACCTCAAACGATGGCATGTGACCCGTTCCCCATCAACATGGGAGAAGTCCCTGTGGCCTGGTAAGAAAACATGGAGGCATCAGCACACACATGTACATTGGCACTGGTGTCGATTAACCAATCAGGGGATTGAAATACTAAAAGGATGGTAGGAAAAATAGCGTACCCTGATTCCTTCATATCAGTATCACCGATGACAACATTAGTGGACTTGCCGCCCTTCTCATGTTCGCGCTCCTCAAAGCGTTTAGGACACCCGGAGCCCAGTGATTAGGATCACCGCAGACATGGCAAAGTCCCTTCCCCTTCTTATGAGAATTCTTCTTGAAGTTAGTAGAATGTGATGGCTTGTTCTTCGTATCAAACTTGCCTTTCCCCTGAGTTTTGTTCTTGTTGTTTTTGAACTTATTGGGCTGGAAGTTCTTCTTCTGTACCATGTGGGCACTAAAAGCTCCCTCGGCAGCTCGAGCCACTAGTGTAGAACCGGCCTTTAGTGCCGGTTCGTAACGGCCTTTAGTGCCGGTTCGGCAACCGGCGCTAAAGAGTGGGGACTAAAGCCCCCCCCCTTTAGTACCGGTTCGTCACGAACCGGCGCTAAAGTGTCACCACGTGGCACGAGCCAGACCCGGGTGCGTGTAGGACATTAGTACCGGTTGGTAACACCAACCGACACTAAATGTTTGGGGGGTGGCTTTATTTTCCATTTAATTCTTTTTTGTTTGCTGGTATTTCACGATACTACAAGTTGTACACGTTATGCATATATATAAATAGATTTTCTCGTACGTACAACCGCATATATATTATTAAATAGTGTACAACATGTACAACTTATAGTATGCATACACATGCATATACATATACAATTTCTCCTACATGTTGCCTTGGTGCCTTCGGAGCACGATGACAAGTGGTTCATGGGGGCGGTAGCAGGTAATGGTATTCTCCTTTGGGATCTATGACCTGGTCGAGAAAAAATCCGGCTATTTCCTCTTGAAGTGCTAGTATGCGGTCCGCTGGTAGGAGCTTATCCGCACCTCTCTGAACTGTTAAGAAGGAGATCAATATGCATGTGTATTAGTTGTGTGACAAGATATCTATAATGGTGTGAATAGTGATCTGACAAATGTACCCAGTCCTGTCTTTGAGATCTGCTCCTTTCGGACGCCATCATGTGAATGTTCTCGCAAACGTAGAATGCACACAGATCATTCCCCGGCGCCTGCTTCAGGGCCTTTACGAGAATGGAATTGAATCAGATAATGATTAATCAAGCATGATAATTAATTAATGGTATTGAAACAAGAACTAAAGAGATGGTAGCTAGCTAGTACTACTTAATTACTTACCTTTGGTCGATGCCAAAACAACTTTTTTGGTCATTTGCCTGGAGTCACCTTGATGAACTTTGCCCAAGCCCTGCCCGCTGGCGAAGAAAATTAATAAAGGGGTTATTAAAAAGTTCATATCAGGAAATGACGAACTAATAATAGGCCGAGATATAGTTAATAATGATTGAAATTACCTGTTGACTATCCCATTCATGATGGTGTAGTCTTTATCTTCTTTAAGTAGCGAGTCCAGTACTTCAACTGTTCCTTTGTCAACTTTAATGTCTAACAAGATCCAGTGGAAACTGCATGCGCGCACGTTTGCATGTCTTAATTAAGCGGGCATGTGCATAAAATTAATCAACTATCATAAACTGTATACACTTAATTATTAACATCTAGCTAGCTAGTAAGCAAAAACAGAATTTGTATTACAAGACAGTGTGACTCACGGGAAGTTGTAAGGAAGTAGTATATCTTCATTGGTATTGAGGTGCTTCAAGAACTCTAGCATGCTTTCCTCTACACTTGCTTGAGAAGTTGCAAGATTCCATGTGTACTCGTTAATGGTATTTGGGTCAATGAACCCAATGCCATAGCGTTCAGATTTTTTCGTTTCATACATCTTCATCCTGCATATAATACCACAGAAAAGAATATATAGTGAGGATAATTACATGTAATGATTGATCAAAAATTGCAGAAAGAAATCACTTACAGACAATAGCAACTCATGATAGATTTGTCGAGTGCGTCTTGATTGTATAACTGAAATAGTTCTAAATACTCAACGCACAGAGCTTTCTCATGGTAGTAATGCTCCGCCTTGACATTCACCATGAGGGACTCTCGATTGGAAATCTTGGTAATGTCCATGTACCATTGATGCAATTCATACATTCTCGTTGGGAGGTTCTTGACCTTGTCTGGCTCGACCAAAGGTTGGCCCCGGACATATTTCCGTTTTATTTCCTCCTCTCTAAGTGAAGACATGGGCTCAATTTCAAGGAGTTGTCCAACAGATATCTTGAGCATTTCAGCCTGCATTATATGCTCCTTCGTTATTACCACATCGCCTAGCTGGGGAACGTTAACGGTTTGCCCATAATAATATTGGGCGCGCGGCCTCCTCTCATGTGTTGTTGGCACAACAAGCGGGGGGATCGATTGCGCCGCCTATTCTCGCAGCTGGGGAACGGTTTTCCCGCATTTTTTGCCCGTTGCTTGTTGGCTCGAGCTCGATCTCGCTTCCTTCTGTAGTCGTGCTTGATGTGACTTCCAGATTTTGCGCTCATAGTCTGAGTCAACAGACTTGGGAGCTGGTTCTTTAGCCATACGAATGACGTGGTCAATCTTTTCCTCGGGCACTTTCTCCCTTGGCGGTGGTGCCAGTTTTGGTGCAAAATGGGCGTCCACTTGGGCCTGCACTATGGCTGTGTTTTGCTCCTCGGTCATGTCGTAAGGCCTCTGAGGAAGAGGAGCGAGGCTTGGACCATATTTATATCGCTTGTCTCCGCCTGTACTTCTTGAACTACCTCGACTCGTACCGCTACGCACCATAGCTGCGGCATGTCTCTTCTGTGATTGCTGAGACGGCGGAGACGGCTGACGTGGCTGAGTTGGAGCAGGAGAAGTGGCCTGACGATGTGCTGGACTTGAAGCAGGAGGTGGGGCCTAACACGGTGCTGGACTTGAAACCGGAGAAGTGGCCTGACGTTGTGCCGGACTTGAAACCGGAGGAGTCAACTCACACGTTCGGGGACTTGGAGGAGGTGGCGGACTTCAAGGAGGAGTCGGCTCACGCATTCGTGGACTTGGAGGAGCGGGAGTCTGCTGACTTGGTGGCGGACTTCAAGGAGGAGTCGGCAGACGACACGGTGTCGGTGGACTTGGAAAGTTGATGCAATCCTTTCTCCATAGGATGATACGATGTATGGCCTCTCCCAGTGTGCGCTCGCCGTCACCTCCAGGAATGTCAAGTGCTAGCATCGAATATGTCTCAATCACTTCATCAACCATGACACGAGCAGAGCCCTCTGGAATCGGGATGCAATGTAAGGTTGCTTCGGGGGTAATTGTGAAAGCAACGCCGTCTGCCACCTTTTTGGATATGTTCTTCATTTTGGAGTGTAGCTCACAGTTAGTGTTCTCTATGATGTCATCCACAGGGTATGTATCCAGCAGTGTGTCGCCCGGGGTAGAACCAATGCTGCTTCTCGACATGGATGGGATGGTGCTATCCAATGATGGACGATCATCCGCTTGCTGCTACCGCTGCCGAGATCCCCTTTCCTGGCTAAGTGAGTCGATCTGTTGTTGCTGCTGCTGGAATTTGAGTGCCAAGTCCGCGTGCCTTGCTTCTATGCCTTGAAGGCATTCTGCGTCCTACTTCCTGTGCTCCTCCTCCAGCTTCCTCTTCTTCTCCTCCTCCATCTTCTTTCTTGCACGGGACCTGTAGTCATCGTTCCGGTCCGAAAAGCCCTCATACCAGGGAATAACGCCCTTGCCTCGTGTTCTTCCCGGGTGATCAGGATTTCCCAGGGCGCACGTAAGCTCGTCGTGCTCTCTGTTGGGCACGAACACCCCCCTTCGAGCTTCTTCTATTGCGTCAAGTATCTTTTGTTCGGCTCCTTTTAGACTTGACTTCTATGAAACTAGGCCTGTCTTCGGGTCCAACGCCCCCCATGCGCATAGAACCAAGTTCTGCACCTGGGGGGCCAGCTCCTAGTAACCGGAGTGACCCCTGCATCCTCCATCTCTTGCTCAGACTTATCCCACTTAGGCATTCCCACCGCGTAGCCACCTAGACCCAGCCTATGGAATTGCGTCTTTTTTGCGGCATTGGCCTTGTTTTTTATCGACCGTTCCTTAGATAATTCTGAATCCTTGAATTTCACGAAATCGTCCCAGTGTTCTCTTTGCTTATCCAGTGTTTCCGTGAATTCTGGAGTCTTCCTTTTTGCAGCGAGGTAGTTGGCCCATACAGTTTTCTTGTGGGTGTTGAATGCAATTGCCATCTTCTTAAGAGCAGCGCCCTTGACTTTCTCCATATCTGCTTCAGGGAAATGATCTGGTAGGGTGAAATGTTCCATCAGAGATTCCCAAAGGTCTTTTTTGGCTCTGCCGTCGACCCAAGTAACACCTGGATGTTTAGTCTTCGACTCTTTCCATTCTTGAATGGAGATCGGGAGTTTGTCCTTCACAAGAACTACGCGCTGTCGGGTCCACTTGTTCGCAATGTTCTGAGGCATGAGGGATTCACCACTAGGTTTGGTGGATTCGATGTTGTACTTTACACCATCCTTCAACTTTCTGCCCGGGCCTCGCTTTGTCTTGCTGTCTGTAGAAGCAGATTTGCTCGATCCGGAGGGCTGAAAGAAGAAAGATCGATTCGTTAATATATCTTCAAATAAAAAAACATGTGATGGTCGATCACCATGATGCCTGCTTATATAAATATACCTCGCCGGTAGTCTTTGTTATTTGAAGACCAGCATTGTCTGTGTCATCATAAACATTGTTTGTGTCATCATAATCAGAATCATAGTTCATGACTTCAGCAGCTCGGTCGTCGAGATCGAATATCTTTTCATCACCCTCTCCGGTATTGTTCAGATATTGGGAGCCGTCATCTCCTTCATTCAGATCATCTAGCCTGCCTGGGCTGCGTATGATGTCGAACAATTCCTCTTCTCTCTCTGTCAGTATTGTCCGCCATAACTTTTACTTAAGTAATACACAAGAAATATAAAACAATTTAGTATTCAAATTACAATGCATGGATGCAATCAATAAGGAAAAACTGAATCATATAGTACATAATATATGCATTGTCTCGATTAATATATAATCTCCAATACGTCATCGTCTCGAATAATATATGTAATCTCGAATACATCGTCTCAAATATTATATATCGAATACATCACTGGCTAGGTACCTAATAAAGATCGAGTACTACAGAAGAATCTAGGGCGCCACTCGCGGTTCCTGGGACGCGGGCGGTGGACACCCAAAGAGAAGAAACCATCACAGGATCATATCACCGGTCATCTACACAAAGAAGCTGCCAAGTAGTGGAGAACCTGACATCGTCCATAGCAGCCATGTAGCGATGGACGTGCTCGTCTTCCTGCCTGACACAGCGACGCACCACCTCCGGCGGGGTCGGCTGCCTCTGCACCGAATGTGGCCCACGCGAACGCCACCAAAGGAGATCAGGGTCGACGACAGGACCCGAGGCCGGGTTCCTCACCAAGCGGCGCGCCCCTCCAGGTAGCACCTCCCAGTGCCAGCCCGGCGGAGCCCAGTCCCGGACATTGGTCCTCTGAAGCATGATGTCGTCGCGAACGGGTCGACGGCGAGGATGCGGGCCGGGCATATCGTCGAGAACAAATACTATATGCCCGCAAAAAGTAACATTTTTAAAATGATTGGATTGTGATAACTAAAACTCTATATGCAAATTCTAACAATTTGACATTAATTAATCTAATTCATCTAACTAAAACTAATTCTAAAATTTCTAACATTTCCATATATATAACTAACATTTCTAATATTTCTATAACTAAAAAACAGAAAAATTGCTAACATTTCTATAAATATTTCTATAACTAAAAAACAGGAAAAAAATTATAACATTTCTATATAACTAACATTTTTATAACATTTCTCATATTTCTATAGCTAAAAAACAGGAAAAATTTATAACATTTCTATATAACTAACATTTCTAATATTTCTATAACTAAAAAGCAGAAAAATTTATAACATTTCTATAGATATTTCTATAACTAAAAAACAAAAAAATTCTATAACTAAAATACTAATTATGTGTGGGGGGGGGACATGGCGGTCAGGGCAGGAGCTCACCGGCGAGGCGCGGCGACGGGGGGCGGCGACGGGCGCGGTGACAAGGACGATGGGGACGGGGCGGCGACGATGGGGACGGGGACGACGGGATGACGGGGCGCGGCGACGGGGACGACGGGGACGGGGACGGCCGGGGCCGCGACGGGGCAGAGGAGAAGAAGCAGAGGGAGAACGAAACTGACGAAAAATTCGTAAGTGCTGCTTATATAGGAGGCCCCTTTAGTACCGGTTGGAGCCACCAACCGGTACTAAAGGTCTGCTTTCGCCAGGCCAAGC
>NC_057798.1:788558014-788566818 GCF_018294505.1 Triticum aestivum | reverse complement strand
GTACCGGGTGGTGGCTCCAACCGGTACTAAAGGCCCCCTCTTTAGTACCGGTTGGAGCCACCACCCGGTACTAAAGGTCGGGCGCTGGCGCAGTGCGGTGCGGCAAGTTTAGTCCCACCTCGATAGCCGAGGGGCGACTGCACTGGTTTATAAGCCCCAGTGTGGTAGCTCCCTCGAGCTCCTCTCCTAAGCAGGCCTACTGGGCCTACCTGTTCTGTGCTGTCCTGTGGGCCTACTGGGCCGTTGCGGGCCTGCATCCTGGCCCAACAAAACGTTGTGTTTCTAGTCGTATGCAGGCCGCTCTGGCCCATTAGTCGAGCTTTTTTATTTTCTTAATTTTTTTTGCTTTAATTTTTTTTTGCTGTATATAGAGTTTCTTTGTGATTTTTGATTTAGGTGAGTGCCGGTAGTTTTCAAATTTGAATAGTTTAAATTTTGAATTATTTGAAATTTCTATGAATCACTAGTTTGTGAATAACTTAACTTTGAAATTAGATTGTTTTTTCAGTGATTGTTTTTTCTTATGTTTAATATTATTAGTGTGTTTTATAATTATATTCAATTTGGTAAT
The DNA here is from genome assembly GCF_018294505.1 of Triticum aestivum. Taxonomy (NCBI): domain Eukaryota; kingdom Viridiplantae; phylum Streptophyta; class Magnoliopsida; order Poales; family Poaceae; genus Triticum; species Triticum aestivum. Next base: position 788,566,247 of record NC_057798.1, on the reverse strand, counting down.
GCTTAGGTTATTTAAAAAATGAAATGCCTTTGTAACATATGAGTTTTCGTCTGAAACCCTGATACTTCGAAAGAGATTGTCCATTTTGTACACGAAGTGCATCCTGTTTTTGCCGTAACCCTCTCTACTTTTTTGCACATGCTATGTGGGTGAAATTATGATACCATGCCAACTTTCAACCTTTTCTGAGTTCATTTGAAATGCTGTTCAATTTCAGGGTCATTTAGCTGAAAAAATTAGTAAATGCATGAAAGAATTTGTTTGCACATAACTACCCTAACTATTATAGAGATTCCCTCCTGCGTGTGAAACACAAAAGAAAGTGATGATTGTGAAGCCGATCACATCCCAGATCTTTGGGTGTGAAACATTTTCTTCGCGTGTGTCCCTTTGCACCATAGCCATGGAAAATCTTCATCATTTAACTGGATGCTCGGGCCAATATTCACTGTGAATGAGGCAATTTCATCAAACTTTTCATAATCTTCTGACATGTCTGTCTTGTCATCCACTCTCACGATATTTCTTTTCTTTGAAAGAACTATGTGACGCTTTGGCTCGTCGTATAATCCATTCGCTTCCTTATCTTTTCTTTTTCTCGGCCTGGTAGACATGTCTTTCACATAAAAAACCTGCGCCACATCATTGGCTAGGACGAATGGTTCGTCTACATACGCAAGATTGTTGAGATCCACTGTTGTCATTCCGTACTGCGAGTCTTCCGTTACCCCGCCTCGTGTCATATTGACCCATTTGCACCGAAACAAAGGGACCTTCAAACCACCTCCATAGTTAAGTTCCCATATGTCCTCTATGTAACCATAATATGTTTCCTTTCCCGTATTGGTTGATGGGGTTATGTACCTAGGGTAGGGTCATGGACCTGTTCCAAGTAACTTACCCTAGGACATCCCTAGAAGAGGTCGCCTTCCAGTCGACCAACGAGGATTCACTCGACTGGCCTGAAGGACTCGACCACGAAGACTCACTCGACCACCAGGAGGTCAAGAGGCACTCTGCACCGCAACGGCCTGTAATTAAGTAGACTTTATGATAGTAAAGGCACTTTATGTGGGGCGTTACCAGTAACGCCCCAGACTTAACTCACCTTAAACCCTCTCCTACGTGGGCTGGCTGGGGTCCTGGCGCACTCTATATAAGCCACCCCCCTCCACAGGCAGAAGGGTTCGGCACCTTGTAATCCATACATTCATAATCCACTCGACCGCCTCCGGGCTCCGAGACGTAGGGCTGTTACTTCTTCCGAGAAGGGCCTGAACTCGTACATCCTTTGTGCTTACAACCTCTCCATAGCTAGGACCTTGCCTCTCCATACCTACCCCCCACTCTACTGTCAGGCTTAGAACCACGACAGTTGGCGCCCACCGTGGGGCAGGTGTTTTAGCGATTTTGTGGAGAAGTTGCGATTCTTCCGAGTACTTTCATCATGGTGTCTGCTGGAGTTTTGGTCGAGGGTCAAGAGATCCGTCTCGGCACTCTCACCTTCATCGCCGATGACTCCGCATGGCTCCAGGAGGCTCCACTCGACGTTGATGCGCTCCCCGTCCGCGGTGCGACGCATTTTCGCGCATGTGTCCGCGGCGTTCTGCTGCGGCAACCATCGACCCAGTATCGGTCGGCTCCTCCATCTTCCACCCTCCCGGTCTCCCGCCAGCGCAAGCGCTCAGGCCGGTCGAGGCTTCAGCAATGGGTGAGTCACGCGGTGGTTCGCCAGTCGGCCACTACACAAGTTGCGGCAATCGAGCCCAACGAATCTCTTTACGGCTTGTTCGATCAGTCGACTGGCTCCGGAGAGACTGCATCCGAGTGCGGAAGCAGTGATCCAGCGGCGGAAATCTTGATGGTCGACGGGCCCCACAGTCCTCCTGGCTTCGCCCGTGGTGGTGGAGCAGGCGACGGCGGCGACCCTGCACGAGGCTACGAAGAGTACCGGCCCGAGCCACTCGACTCTCTGCAAAGAGAAGAGCTTCGCCGCAGGAACGAGGATCCCCTGCGTATTCCCATCGCAGGAGAAACCCCCGAAGCTCGTGCCTTGGAGGAGGCGCGTCTGGCCAATTTGGCCGAGCGCACTCGACTGGAGAACCTTCAGCGAGCACTCGACGAGCGCGCGCGGCAACGAGTTCCCGACACCAGTCGACGTCAACTCTTCCCGCCGACTCAGGTATATCGAACCCCAATTCAGAATTTAGCAGCTGCGACCCGTATAGCAGAGTCCATTCAGCCTTCGCAGTCAGAAGCTGGCAGAGGTTTGCTGCAGATCAGGGATCTGCTCCGGGCAGCAGGAGATCAGAATTCAGCCGTGTCTCAGTCGCGCAACAGAATTCACAGTCGATCTGTCACTGTGAATACGGTTCAGTCGGCTCACAGCCCCAGATCGCCTCCGCGGCGCGAAGGGCGTGAGAATCGGCGAGATCAATATGGCGACAGACTCGACCGAGATGATAGGCGTCGAGTGCCCTATTCCCCTCCGAGGGGTGGGTCTTACGCTCCTCGGCAGCCAGATGATAGGCGTCAGTACAGTACAGGGCGTAGGGTTCCAGTTGACCCCAGAGAGCCAGGCTTCGACGCGCGATCCATTATCGTGCAAGGGTTGGTCGACCGGAACAGAGCCCATCGAGGCGCACTCGACAGAGATGTGCCCACGAGCAGTCGAGTACATGTTTCTGGTCCTGAATGTTTCAGCAGAGCTATCAGAGCCGCAGTTATCCCCCCCAATTTCAGGTTGGCAACAGGAGTCAGCAAGTTCACTGGTGAGTCTAAGCCTGAAACTTGGCTTGAAGACTACCGAGTGGCAGTTCAGATCAGCGGTGGGAACGACGAGGTGGCCATGAAGCATTTGCCCCTCATGTTGGAAGGTTCTGCCAGGGCATGGTTGACTCAATTGCCTCCTAGCAGCATTTACACTTGGGAAGATCTGTCCCGAGTGTTCGTCAGAACGTTCGAAGGGACTTGCAAGCGACCAGCGGGATTGACAGAGTTGCAAGTCTGCGTGCAGAAAACCAATGAGACTCTCAGAGAGTATATTCAGAGGTGGATCACTTTGCACCACACTGTGGAAAATGTCTCTGACCATCAGGCAGTATGCGCCTTCAAAGATGGTGTCAAGAACAGAGAACTGAGTTTAAAATTTGGTCGAACCGGTGACATGACCTTGAGTCGGATGATGGAGATTGCTACCAAGTACGCCAACGGCGAAGAAGAAGACCGACTCCGAAGCGGCAAGCACAAGCCGAGTCAGTCGGAAAAAGGAAATACCAGTCGGAAACAGAAGCGGAAAGCTGAACCGGCAGCTCCTGGAGAGGCTCTGGCCGTAACTCAAGGAAAGTCTAAGGGGAAACCTAAAGGATCCTGGAACCCCAAGAAGGTGAAGGATAAAGAAGGGAACGACGTGATGGATATGCCGTGCCACATCCACACAAAGAAAGATGAAGAGGGGAATATCATTTACCCAGAGCACACCACTCGCCAATGTCGACTCCTGATCCAGCAGTTTCAGGGAAAACAGTCTAAGGACAAGGAGAAGGAGTCGGACAAAGCCGAAGACAAAGAGGACAGTGAGGGAGGATATCCGCATATCAACTCCACTCTGATGATCTTTGCGGATGTGGAAAGCAGAAGTCGACTGAAAGTGATTAACCGAGAGGTGAACATGGTTGCCCCAGCAAAGGCAAATTATCTGAAGTGGTCTCAAACACCCATCACATTCGACCAATCTGATCACCCGACTCATATTGCCACCCCCGGGAGGCAAGCTTTGGTGGTCGATCCAGTTGTCGAAGGCACTCGACTGACAAAGGTGCTGATGGATGGTGGAAGTGGGCTGAACTTACTGTATGCAGACACACTGAAAGGTATGGGCATTCCGATGTCCCGACTGAGCACTAGTAACATGAGCTTTCATGGAGTTATACCAGGGAAGAAGGCCGAGTCACTCGGCCAGATAGCTTTGGACGTAGTGTTTGGCGATTCAAAGCATTTTCGCAAAGAAAAGTTGACGTTTGAGGTCGTGGATTTTCAAAGTGCATATCATGCCATTTTGGGGAGACCAGCCTATGCACGGTTCATGGCTCGACCATGTTACGTGTACCTCAAATTGAAGATGCCCGGTCCCAAAGGTGTGATCACTGTCACCGGCGATAGGAAAAAGGCGGAGGAGTGCTTTCAGAAGGGCTCCAAAATTGCCGATTCCCAAGTGACAGCGGTCGAGTTCGAAGAATACAAGCAAAACGCAGATCCGAGTGACTTGCTGCGATCCAAGAAGCCCGCCACAGAATCTGCATTCCAGTCGTCCGGTGGGACGAAGCCTGTTCACATTCACCCGACCGACCCCCGAAGCAGCTCCGACCCGCATCTCCACAACACTCGACCCAAAATAGGAAGAAGCGCTCATCCAGTTCCTCCGTGAGAACTGGGACATTTTTGCATGGAAGCCCGCTGACATGCCAGGTGTTCCCAGGGGACTGGCTGAGCATCGCCTAAGAGTCGACTCGTCTGCAAAGCCAGTCAAAGAACATCTTCGGCGGTCCGCCGTCCAGAAGAGAAAGGCCATCGGTGAAGAAGTGGCTCGACTGTTGGCGGCAGGATTTATCCGAGAGATATTCCACTCCGAGTGGCTCGCTAATGTCGTCATGGTTCCTAAGAAGGACAAGTCGCTCCGAATGTGCATTGATTTCAAGCACATCAACCGGGCCTGCCCGAAAGATCACTTTCCTCTCCCTCGCATAGATCAAATTGTTGACTCGACCGCGGGATGCGAGAGGTTGTCTTTTTTAGATGCTTACTCCGGGTACCACCAGATCCGTTTGTATGGGCCCGATGAAGTAAAAACAGCTTTCATCACTCCATTCGGGTGCTTCTGCTATATCACCATGCCATTCGGCCTCAAGAATGCCGGAGCCACATTTATGCGAATGATCCAGAAGTGTCTACTCACTCAAATCAGTCGGAATGTGGAAGCTTATATGGATGATATTGTTGTCAAGTCACGAAAAGGTTCCGACCTGCTCGCTGACCTCGCCGAAACATTTGCCAACCTCAGAAGGTATGATATCAAGCTCAATCCATCAAAGTGCACATTTGGAGTTCCTGGTGGCAAGTTACTCGGTTTTCTCGTTTCCGAACGGGGAATCGACGCCAACCCAGAAAAGATTGGCACTATTCTCCGAATGAAACGCCCTGTGCGAGTGCACGATGTCCAGAAGCTTACTGGATGCTTGGCCGCATTGAGTCGATTCATCTCACGACTCGGTGAAAAGGCATTGCCTCTTTACCGACTGATGAAGAAGGCTGACAAGTTCGAGTGGACTCCAGAAGCTGATGCAGCGTTTGCCGAGCTAAAATCTCTGCTCTCCACCCAGCCGGTGCTTGCTGCTCCAATCAGCAAAGAGCCTCTGTTGCTCTACATCGCAGCCACAGGACAAGTCGTCAGTACTGTGCTAACGGTCGAGCGGGAAGAAGAAGGAAAAGCTCTCAAAGTTCAGCGCCCAGTGTATTATTTGTCTGAAGTCTTGACTCCATCCAAGCAGAGATATCCTCATTATCAGAAGCTTGTGTATGGAATATACATGACCACAAAGAAGGTTGCTCATTATTTCTCTGACCATTCAATCACAGTCGTCAGCGACGCTCCACTATCAGAGATTTTGCACAACAGAGATGCAACTGGTCGAGTGGCCAAATGGGCGATTGAACTTCTTCCCCTTGATATCAAGTTTGAGGCAAAGAAAGCCATTAAGTCCCAGGCAATAGCAGATTTCCTCGCCGAGTGGATCGAACAGCAGCAGCCGACTGAAGTTCACTCGAAGCATTGGACCATGTTTTTCGATGGTTCTAAGATGTTGAATGGTTCCGGTGCTGGGGTTGTCCTGGTTTCCCCCAGAGGAGATAAGCTCAGATATGTGCTCCAGATTCACTTTGATTCCTCCAACAATGAGGCAGAATATGAGGCCCTCCTATATGGGTTGCGCATGGCCATTTCACTCGGCGTCCGTCGCCTAATGGTCTATGGCGACTCGGATTTAGTGGTCAATCAGGTGATGGAAGAGTGGGACGTGAGAAGCCCAGCCATGACTGGATACTGCAGTGCAGTGAGGAAGCTGGAGAAAAAGTTCGAGGGGTTGGAGCTCCATCATATACCCCGACTGAAAAATCAAGCAGCTGATGATCTAGCAAAGATAGGTTCCAAGAGAGAAGCCATTCCGAGTGGTGTGTTCTTGGAGCATATACACACTCCGTCAGTCAAAGAAGATCCTTTCACCGAAGAAACTCCGCAGCCCAAGAGTGCCACAGATCCGACTGAAGTTGAAGTCCCAGTAGTGGTCGACTTGATCATGGAGGTTTTGGTAGTCATTCCCGACTGGACGATTCCGTATGTCGCATATATCTTGAGGAAAGAGCTTCCGGAGGATGAGGAAGAGGCTCGACAGATCGTCCGTCGATCTAAGGCCTTCACCGTCATCAAAGGACAATTATACAGAGAGAGCACGACTGGAGTCGGTCAGAAGTGCATAACACCAGAAGAAGGTCGACTCATCCTCAATGATATTCACTCGGGGACCTGTGGTCATCATGCGTCCTCCCGGACCATCGTGGCCAAAGCATACCGAGCCGGATTTTACTGGCCCAAGGCGAATGAGATGGCAAAGGAGATAGTGGATAAGTGCGAGGGATGTCAGTTCTACTCGAATATGTCGCACAAACCTGCGTCAGCTTTGAAGACCATCCCACTCGTCTGGCCTTTTGCAGTTTGGGGGCTGGACATGGTCGGCCCTTTGAGAACAGGACGAAGTGGCTTCACGCATGTACTGGTGGCAGTCGACAAGTTCACCAAGTGGATCGAGGCTAAACCAATCAAGAGCCTCGACACCGGTACTGATGTTAGCTTCATCAGGGAACTAATATTCAGATATGGAGTCCAGCACAGCATCATTACGGATAATGGGTCGAACTTTGACTCAGAGGAATTCAGAACCTTCTGCAACTCCCAGGGCACACGGGTCGACTACGCATCAGTCGCCCATCCGCAGTCGAATGGGCAAGCAGAGCGAGCTAATGGACTGATTCTCAAGGGACTGAAGCCGCGACTGATGCGTGATCTCAAACACGCAGCTGGAGCTTGGGTCGACGAACTTCCATCTGTACTATGGGGACTGCGGACCACGCCCAATCGGTCGACCGGAAGAACTCCATTCTTCTTGGTCTATGGAGCCGAAGCAGTCTTGCCGAGTGATCTTCTCCACAATGCTCCTCGAGTCGAAATTTACAACGAAGCAGAAGCTGAACAAGCGCGGCAGGACGCAGTCGACCTTTTAGAGGAAGAAAGGGAGATGGCTCTGATCCGGTCGACCATCTACCAACAAGATCTGCGCCGTTTCCACGCCCGAAATGTGAGAGGTCGAGCCTTCCAGGAAGGGGATTTGGTTCTCCGAGTGGATCAGCACAAACCACACAAGCTAGCTCCTTCTTGGGAAGGCCCCTTCATCGTCACCAAGGTTCTCCACAACGGGGCGTACCGTCTTTACAACGTCGAGCATAATATCGACGAGCCCCGAGCTTGGAACGCGGAGCTACTCCGCCCATTTTACACTTAAGTTTTATCACTCGGATGAGTTGCAATAAAGTACTTCTGTAGTTCATGGGTTTAGAAATAACAGTGTCATCACTTTTTATTTTTGTCCACATAAAAACTCCCCCTCAGTGGGTGACTTAGCCGCGAATCCGTTTCGCCTAAGTTTGTAAAAATCCTACCGAGTGGTGAGCCAGACTCCCACTCGGAGGCTTAGCTGCGAATCCGTTTCGCCTAAGTTTATCAAAATCCTACCGAGTGGTAAGCCAGCCTTCCACTCGGGGGCTTAGCTGCAGTCCAAGGACTCGCCTAAGTTTATCAAAATCCTACCGAGTGGTGAGCCAGACTCTCACTCGGAGGCTTAGCTGCAGTCCAAGCACTCGCCTAAGTTGTGAAAATCCTACCGAGTGAAGAGCGATCCTCTCACTCGGAGGCTTAGCTGCGACCTCGTGCTCGCCTAAGTTGTGAAAATCCTACCGAGTGAAGAGCGATCCTCTCACTCGGAGGCTTAGCTGCGACCTCGCGCTCGCCTAAGTTTATCAAAATCCTACCGAGTGAAGAGCGATCCTCTCACTCGGAGGCTTAGCTGCGACCTCGCACTCGCCTAAGTTATGAAAATCCTACTGAGTGAAGAGCAACCCTCTCACT
>NC_057798.1:788557296-788558004 GCF_018294505.1 Triticum aestivum | reverse complement strand
TTTCCACGCCCGAAATGTGAGAGGTCGAGCCTTCCAGGAAGGGGATTTGGTTCTCCGAGTGGATCAGCACAAACCACACAAGCTTGCTCCTTCTTGGGAAGGCCCCTTCATCGTCACCAAGGTTCTCCACAACGGGGCGTACCGTCTTTACAACGTCGAGCATAATATCGACGAGCCCCGAGCTTGGAACGCGGAGCTACTCCGCCCATTTTACACTTAAGTTTTATCACTCGGATGAGTTACAATAAAGTACTTCTGTAGTTCATGGGTTTAGAAATAATTGTGTCATCACTTTTTATTTTTGCCCACATAAAAACTCCCCCTCAGTGGGTGGCTTAGCCGCGAATCCGTTTCGCCTAAGTTTGTAAAAATCCTATCGAGTGGTGAGCCAGACTCTCACTCGGAGGCTTAGCTGCGAATCCGTTTCGCCTAAGTTTATCAAAATCCTACCGAGTGGTAAGCCAGCCTTTCACTCGGGGGCTTAGCTGCAGTCCAAGGACTCGCCTAAGTTTATCAAAATCCTACCGAGTGGTAAGCCAGCCTTTCACTCGGGGGCTTAGCTGCAGTCCAAGGACTCGCCTAAGTTTATAAAAATCCTACCGAGTGAAGAGCAACCCTCTCACTCGGAGGCTTAGCTGCAGTCCAAGCACTCGCCTAAGTTATAAAAATCCTACCGAGTGAAGAGCAACCCTCTCACTCGGAGGCTTA
>NC_057798.1:788522283-788557057 GCF_018294505.1 Triticum aestivum | reverse complement strand
GATCCTCTCACTCGGAGGCTTAGCTGCGACCTCGCGCTCGCCTAAGTTATGAAAATCCTACCGAGTGAAGAGCAACCCTCTCACTCAGGGGCTTAGCTGCAGTCCAAGGACTCGCCTAAGTTTATCAAAATCCTACCGAGTGGTAAGCTAGCCTTCCACTCGGGGGCTTAGCTGCAGTCCAAGCACTCGCCTAAGTTGTGGAAATCCTACCGAGTGAAGAGCGATCCTCTCACTCAGAGGCTTAGCTGCGACCTCGCGCTCGCCTAAGTTATAAAAATCCTACCGAGTGAAGAGCAACCCTCTCACTCGGGGGCTTAGCTGGAGTCCAAGCACTCGCCTAAGTTGTGAAAATCCTACCGAGTGGTAAGCCAGCCTTCCACTCGGAGGCTTAGCTGCAGCCCTGCGCTCGCCTAAGTTACAAAAATCCTACCGAGTGAAGAGCGACCCTCTCACTCGGAGGCTTAGCTGCAGTCCAAACGCTCACCTAAGCACAGGCACCTTGCTTTGAACCTGCAAAAGACATTTTGAGCCGAAGGCAATCATATTCAAGCGCCAAATTCAAGTTCGAATCGATATCTAAAGGAACCGAAAGTGCTCAGGCGTCAAGCCTGTTAAAGTTTGTCGGTTACAATTCCACTCGGCATACCGAGGCAAATTTAAAGAGTCAAGCCAGAAGAAGTTTTTTACCCCTCCTGTGGAGGGCTGGAAGGTGCAACAAATTCATCAAGGTCAATTCCGTCGGCAATCCGAGTGGCAGCTGCAAGGAAAGTCTCCATAAAGGACCTGAAGTCGTGCTTCTTGGTATTGGCCACCCGAAGGGCCGCCAGCTTCTCCTCTCGTGCATCTTTGCAGTGGACTCGGGCCAGACACAGAGCGACATCTGCACCACACCGAGCCGAGGACTTCTTCCACTCCTGCACTCGACCAGGGATCGTGTTCAAGCGGGCCATCAGCGACTCAAGGTCATTCTGAAGTGTCGGGCCATCAGCGACTCAAGGTCATTCTGAAGTGTCTCCTCAGGCCAGAGCGTCGAGTCGATGCGAGAGGTGGCGGCCTTCAGCCTTGCGAGATAGTCCACGACAGCTGCAACACGAGACTCCAGTCGGAAAACATCCATGGCAACTTCGTCGTTCACCGGAGAATTGACGGGGTCAAGGTTTGGCTCCAGTCGGCTGGTTTCCTCTGCAAAGTTTTGACAAAATTCTGCAAGGGTGATCACTAAGTCAAGGAGATAGTCGAATGGAAAAAGCCACAATTGGAAATATTTGCCAAACATGGAGGCTTACCTTCAAGCATAAGAAACAGCTTCTTGGCAAGGCCACTCAGGAAGGCCTCCAGTTCAGTTTTCTTCTCAGTCAATTTGCTGACTTGGTCGGTCAAGGCAGCTTTGTCGGTTCTCAGTCGACTGACCTCCTTGTTGGCAATCCCAAGAGCAGTTTTCAGATTGGTATTGTCTTGTTCGAGCTTGGTGACTGAAGCTAGCTTCTCGTCAGCAAGCTTGATCTTCTCAGCTAGCTCAAGGTCTTTTTTCTGCTGGGCCTCCCTTACCTTGCCTGCAAGTTACAGCAAGATCAGACGCTAAAACAAGCAAGGGGAAAAGCAGTCGTCAGGATCTCACCAAACATACCTTCGGTCTCCTCCTTTGCCTTTGTCAGCTTCTCCTGAACCAGCTTCAAGCTCAGCTCGACTTGAGTATGCTTCTGTTCCAGCTCTGAGTAGCGAGCCACAAGATCATAGGAGTTCTGCGAAGAACCAATCGACTAAATGTCAAATATAATTCACTTCCGAGTGAAAAAGGGAAAAACACACGTTTCTAAGACTACAGCCGAATACAAGCATTCGACCGTAGTCTCGGGGACTACACCCAGTGGGTGCACTCGGCGTGCCCCCACTAATCCTGTTGAAGACAAAGTCGACCAGTCGACCTCAAAAAAAAAAAAGAGTGTGCGAGATGCATTCTCTAAGACTATGATCAACTGCAAGCAGTCGACCACAGTCTCGGGGACTACACCCAGTGGGTGCACTCAGCGTGCCCCCACCGGTTTGTGAAATCCAGTCGACCAGTCGACTGACAAAAAAATTGACATTATAAAGCCTAAGGCCGACTGCCAGCAGTCGACCTTAGCCTTGGGGACTACACCCAGCGCGTGCACTCAGCGTGCCCCCGCTAACACGGAGTTTATTCGACACACCCAGTGGGTGACTAATATAAATTCTGGAAAGGAAAAGTTTTTGGCAAGCATATCCAACAGAACAAACGGTGGTCGACTGACCTGAACATTGCTTTGGAGGGCAGAGCTGGCGTCATAAGCTGCCTGGCTCGCGTCCCGGATGGTCTTCAGCTGCTCCATCATGAGTCCCGCCTGGCGTATCGCCTCCTTCGCTGCGCCAGCTTGGCCCTCTGGGACGTGGTGCGTCGTGAAGAGGGAGGGCTGCTGAGCACTCGTCAGTGGATTTGCGAAGGACACCGTGTGTCGAGTGGTGTTCTCTTCCTCCACAGTCAGAATCTCAGGCGCCGTCACATCCTGAGGCACCTTACTGGCGGACGCTTTCCGACTCCTCCTGTGCTTCAGCGGCTCTTCATCCTCATCATCATCAGGAAGATCGATAACAGTGTTGGGTGGAGCTACGGAGAAGGATCAGGATCAGAGATCGCGAGACAGTCGACTAAGAATGGTATTAAGAACACAGTACCTGGATTCGAAGTTGCTGCATCCTCCATCTCGTGGTCGTCGGCCCGGGCCGAGGTTTCAGAAGTAGCAGCACTGCAACTCCAAAGGATCAGTCGACTAACCACAGCGTCGACCGGAGATAAAGTTCGCACAGAATAAGAAAATATGAGCTACACAATTACCCTGATATGGTGGGGATGGACACCTTCATCTTCGGCAGGAGCTTGGTCGGTTTCGATGAGGCCGCCCTGGGCTGCTTCGGCGCCTTTTCAGTCGGCGCCGGAGAGGTGGTCCGAGGGCGCTTGGTTGACTGAGTGGCGGTCGCAATCCCCTTACCACGTTCGGTCGAGGGGTCGTGGACAAGCTTCGACCGCCTTTCTGAGTGCGGTGGAACGACCTCCTCCTCCTCTTCTTCCTCGTCCTCGATGTCATCTTCATCACCTTCATCATCGTCATCGTCGTCATCATCCTCTGCAGCATCCGAGTCCCATTCCTCCTCTTCCTGGCTCTCGCCCCCGCTCGCCTCGCCCCCGCTCGCCTCGCCTTCCTCAGTCGAAGCTTGTGCCCCATTGGGCATCGAGTACAGCTCGGTGAGGGCCTGGCAGATACCCAAACAAGGATCAGTCGACCAGTCGGCAGGGTTAGCAGAAATGAATACGACAAGGGCGCAGTGGAGAGCAGAGCAAGTGTACCTTGTTTGGGTCGCTGTTGTGGTCGAGTGGAGGAATCCTTCTGGCTCCGCGCGGGTTGTCCCTGTTTCCGGTGACGGCTACCATCCATCTTTCCAGAGTGACGTCGTCGACTTCTTCTGGATGGACTCTAGTCTCGTCTTCGGTCCCACAATACAACCACATGGAGTGGCTCCGGAATTGAAGGGGTTGGATGCGACGCCTAAGGAAGACCTCCAGAAGATCCATGCCCGTCACCCCCTCCCGAACCAACTGCACCACGCGCTCCATCAACATCTTCATGTCGGCTTTCTCCTCCGGAATCAGCTTCAGAGGGGAGGGCTTGTTCACTCGGTCCATGGTAAACGGAGGGAGTCCACTCGACTGCCCTGGCGTCGACTGGACTTGACAGTAGAACCAAGTCGACTGCCAGCCTCTGACGGACTCGGGAAAGGACATGGGCGGGAAGGTGCTATTATTCCTCACCTGAATCCCCAGGCCCCCACACATTTGGACGACTCGGGTCTTCTCATCACCTGGGCTCGCCTTCTTCACGGTCTGAGAGCGACACGTGAAGATACGTTTGAACAAACCCCAGTGCGGTCGACAGCCCAAGAAACCCTCACACATGGACACAAATGCAGCAAGATAGGCAATGGAGTTTGGGGTAAAGTGGTGGAGCTGCGCTCCAAAGAAATTCAAGAAGCCACGGAAGAAAATGCTTGGCGGCAAGGAAAACCCACGATCAACATGAGTGGCCAGAAGCACACACTCACCCTCTTCTGGCTGTGGCTGCCACTCCTTCCCCGGCAACCTCGCAGCTCCGTGAGGGATCAAGCCCTCGTTGGCCATGTCGAGGAGGTCCTTCTCCGTGATGGTCGACTGGATCCAGTCTCCTTGGACCCAGCCTTTCGGCAGGCGGGATCTGGACGAGGACCCTCTGCGGCTGGTGGATCTCCCCTTCGCCTTCTCCGATGCCGACGCCTTCTTGGCATGCTCCAGCGCCGCCGTCTTCTCCTTGGCCATGGTCGCCGGTGAGATGCACGAAGGGAAGTGGTGCGGGGGCGAGAGCGAGCACGCTGAGCAGGGAGGAAGGAAGCAGAGGGAGAGAGGGAGAATGCTGAGGCGCAGCACAGAAATCCTCGCCGGGCACATTTATAAGGTCCCTTCCGAGTGGCTGACATGTGGGCCCGGTCGATCTAATCATATCTGGGAGCAGTTATGAGGACTGGATACGTGGCGAAAAAGGCGGCGCGGAGATCGAGGCGTCTATGCCCCGTCCCATCCGAACGCCGCGGTCTGCCCCGCTTCGCGTGCGCCCCCAAATTTCGCACCCCGCGGAATCCGCGAGCAACAAATCAGTCTGTCAGACGCGGTGTTTCCGGCGATCCGTCGCTCGGAGTTCGTCGAAGCTCGAAAGATCACTCGACGCAAAAATAGAATGGATCGAGTCGACCGAAGACAAATTGCTCCCTGTCAGCGAAGAGATTCTTTGATCCAGAACAGCGCACAACTAGAGCGCAAAGGTTAATCGGAAACGACATCAACTCCTTCTTCACTCGAAGCCTCAATCCATTCGGGGGCTAATGATGGGGTTATGTACCTAGGGTAGGGTCATGGACCTGTTCCAAGTAACTTACCCTAGGACATCCCTAGAAGAGGTCGCCTTCCAGTCGACCAACGAGGATTCACTCGACTGGCCTGAAGGACTCGACCACGAAGACTCACTCGACCACCAGGAGGTCAAGAGGCACTCTGCACCGCAACGGCCTGTAATTAAGTAGACTTTATGATAGTAAAGGCACTTTATGTGGGGCGTTACCAGTAACGCCCCAGACTTAACTCACCTTAAACCCTCTCCTACGTGGGCTGGCTGGGGTCCTGGCGCACTCTATATAAGCCACCCCCTCCACAGGCAGAAGGGTTCGGCACCTTGTAATCCATACATTCATAATCCACTCGACCGCCTCCGGGCTCCGAGACGTAGGGCTGTTACTTCTTCCGAGAAGGGCCTGAACTCGTACATCCTTTGTGCTTACAACCTCTCCATAGCTAGGACCTTGCCTCTCCATACCTACCCCCACTCTACTGTCAGGCTTAGAACCACGACATTGGTTGTTGCATCAAAGCGGACACCACTATTTTGGTTGGTGCTCTTCTTATCTTGGGCGATCGTGTAAAATGTATTCCCATTTATCTGTAACCCTTTGAAAGTCATTATATTCGAAGATGGTAACTGGGACAGCGAGTACAGGTCATCTTCAATATCGCCATCATGCATGGCATGTTTCTGCAACCAACCTACGGAAGTCCTCGTTTGTTCACGTGTAATCCAGTCGTCAGACTTCTTCGGGTGTTTGGAGTGTAGAAAATTCTTGTGTTTCTCCATATACAGAGCCACCAAGGCGGAATTTTGTAGAACTATGTAGTGTGCTTCAGTGAGAGAATGCCCGTCCATACATATTATTTGATCCCCTCCTAGCGTGCCTTTTCCATCCAGTCTGCCCTTATGCTGCGATTCAGGAACACCAATCGGCTTAAGGTTAGGAATAAAGTCAATAGAAAACTCAATGACCTCCTCATTTTCATGGCCCTTCGAGATGCTTCCTTCTGGCCTAGCACGGTTATGAACATATTTCTTCAAGACTCCCATGAACCTCTCAAAGGGGAACATATTGTGTAGAAATACAGGACCCAAAACGTTAATCTCTTTGCAAAGGTGAACTAGGACGTGCGTCATGATGTTGAAGAAGGATGGTGGGAACACCAACTCGAAACTGACAAGACATTGCACCAAATCATTCTGTAACCTTGGTATGATTTTTGGATCGATTACCTTCTGAGAGATTGCATTGAGGAATGCACATAGCTTCACAATGGCTAATCGAACGTTTTCTGGTAGAAGCCCCCTCAATGCAACCGGAAGCAGTTGTGTCATAATCACGTGGCAGTCATGAGACTTTAGGTTCTGGAACTTTTTCTCTGCCATATTTATTATTCCCTTTATATTCGATGAGAAGCCAGACGGTACCTTCATGCTGAGTAGGCATTCAAAGAAGATTTCCTTCTCTTCTTTGGTAAGAGCGTAGCTGGCCTGACCTTTATGTATGCCGTCTTTTCCGTGCATACGTTGCTGGTCCTCCCGTGCCTCTGGTGTATCTTTTGTCTTCCCATACACGCCCAAAAAGCCAAGCAGGGTCACGCAAAGATTCTTCGTCACGTGCATCACGTCGATTGCGGAGCGGACCTCTAGGTCTTTCCAATATGGTAGGTCCCAAAATATAGATTTCTTCTTTCACATGGGTACTCTCGGGCAATTCGTTGTCCTTTGGAAGCATATTCTTTATCACTACCAGCAAATTTCCAAATCCCTTGTCAGATACACCATTCTCTGCCTTCCATTGCAGCAATTCCAGTGTGGTGCCCAACTTTTTTTGTCAGCTTCGCAATTCGGGTACAACAATTTCTTGTGATCCTCTAACATGCGCTGCAACTTCTTCCTCTCCAAATCACTTGCGCAGTTTCTCTTTGCATCGGCAATGGCCCGACCTAGATCATCAGTGGGCTCATCTGATGCCTCTTCTTCAGCTTCTTCCCGCATTGTCGGCTCAGCTTCTTCCCCCATTGTTGTATCATCGTATTCAGGGAACCCATGGCTAGGATAGATGTCGTCTTCCTCTTCTTCTTTGTTGTCTTACATCATAACCCCTCTTTCTCCGTGCTTGGTCCAAACATTATAGTGGGGCATGAAACCGGACTCAAATAGGTGGACATGAATGGTTCTTGACGTAGAGTAATTGTGACCATTCTTACAGCCAGCACATGGACAAGGCATAAAATCATCCGCCCGCTTGTTTGCCTCAGCGGCAAGCAGAAAAGTATGCACGCCATTAATGAACTTGGGAGAGCATCGGTCATCATACATCCATTGTCGGCTCATCTTCATTACACAACACCGAATAGACCAAATTAGTACAAGTTCATACATAAAGTTCATATACAACACTTAATTAAATGCAGCATACAAATAACTCTCTAGCTAAAGAATTTAAATGCAACAACAAATGCGATCAAGATCGCAACTAAGGTAACAATTGATCCAACAACATAATGATACCAAGCCACACTATCAATGGCATATTTTCTAATCTTTCTAATCTTCAACCTCATTTTCTCCATCTTGATCTTGTGATCATCGACGACATCGGCAACATGCAACTCCAATTCCATCTTCTCCCCCTCAATTCTTTTCAATTTTTCTTTCAAATGCTCATTTTATCTTTCAACCAAATTTAACCTCTCTACAATAGGGTCGGTTGGAATTTCCGGTTCACATACCTCTTAGATAAAAATATCTATGTCAACTTGATGGGCATAATTTGTCCTAAACACGAAATGCGATAACTAGTTTTAAAAGAGAATATACCACATACGAATCATAACAAGGACGAGGGCCAACGGGGACGGATATCAAAACCATGGCACTATGTATAACAAACAACATACGGGTAAGATAATTATACGACTAACTATATATCCAAATCACACAAACATCAATTTGGTAATGTAAAACATTCATGAACAAGAGCCTCACCACAAGGTGGTGCCGGCGACGGGATAGTGCGGGCGATCGACGGTGGTTACGACAGAGATTTAGAAGGCACTAAGTAAACCACACCTATATATGCAAACTAAGTGTTATTTTTGACCTCAAATTGCATATAAATCAAATACTAGCACATATAATTCCTCCCAAATTACTAAACTCACAAATTAATCACTATACAAAGCATTGCAAGAGCTAATCTAGCAATGAGAGATGAAAGCACAAAGTTGATAACCTTTGTGATCATTTGAATGGATGGGGGCCTTCAAATCTTGACAAATTTTGGGCAAAATTTGTGATGAGCTCGAGGAAGAGAGGGGAAGAACAGAGGAAGTGAGGGGAAAGGGGAAGAATAGAGCGAGCTCGGGTGGACGAAGGGTTTATGTACGACGACCTTTATACCGGTTCGTGCCACGAACCGGTACTAAAGGTGCTGGAGGGGCCCCAGACTGACAACATCCTGCCACCACTCTCTTTAGCACCGGTTCGTGGCGCGAACCGGTGCTAAAATTTCGCCACGAACCGGTACTAATGAGAGCGGCCGGCTAGCCGTTGGAACCGGCACTAATGGACACATTAGTGCCGGCTCAAAATCAAACCGGCACTAATGTGTCTCAGATTTGCCCCTTTTCCTACTAGTGAGCATGTGTGTCCTTTTCTCTCGCCTTCTCTTCAACATCAAGAGTACCAATGAGATCCGCAACGGAAAACTCCTGTCTCTTGTGTTTCAGGGAAGTAGCAAAATTGTTCCACGAAGGTGGAATCTTGGCAATGATGCCTCCGGCAACAAATTTGTCCGGCAACACACACTTGAAGTGCTCAACTTCTTTTGCAAGCGACTGTATCTCATGATCCTGCTGTACAATAGAGCGCTCATCAGTCATCTTGTAGTCATAGAATTGCTCCATGACGTACAACTCGCTGCCGGTGTCCGAGGCACCAAACTTGGCCTCGAGCGCAGCCCACATGTCCTTGCCGTTGTCAAACGACATATACGAATCCACAATGGAATCATCAAGAACACCTAGAAGAGCGCGTTTAAAGAGAGTATCGATCTTCTCAAAAGCTTCTAGCTGTGCTGGATTAAGATCGCCCTCAGGCTTGCCCTTAGTGGCGTCATAGCAGCCCATGGTCTGAAACCAGTAGACTGCTCTCGTGCGCCACATCTTATATTGCGCCCCCTTAAAGGCAGGTGGCTTCAGATGCGCAGCAAAACCACTCGGAGTAAATTGCCTATAATCATGTTTATGTGTGTGTGATATGATAATTGGGGATATGAGATAAATTGTGTGTGTGGCATGAGTTGACACCAAATTGTGCTTTTGAGTTGCCTATGTTTTGCCGAAATGTCGATTTATTTCTGTTTCAGTGAATTCCGGGCAAACTCTATATCTATATATGTCCTATTTTTAGGGAAGGTCATGCTGAATTTTTGTATGACTTTGATGCATGCACGCATTTTTATAATCAATTTGTTTATTATTACCGTGCAGAGTTCACGATGGTCAGTGGAACGATGGTGGACAGGTGGTTGCGGTCGGCGGTGCAGGACATGAAAGAAAATAACCGGACAGAAGTTTTATGTCCGTGTCGAAAATGCAAAGGAATAGTTTGGCTCGACCCCCATGACGATGGTCGTGTCGAAGCACACCTGCTCATGACTGGTTTCATGGATGGCTATACTCGATGGATAATTGAAGATGAGGATGACGATGTTGAGGACGCCGACAGGGCAGGCAATGATGACACGGGGCAAGACAAAGAGATGATCGATAATGGCGGCGGTGAAGAGGCCGGACATGGCGGCGGAGAAGGGGCCGGACATGGCGGAGGAGAAGGGGCCGGACATGGCGGCGGAGAGAATGACATGGACTGCACGTAGCAGAGTTCGTTCGTACTAAGTTCAATCGTGCGGGACCCTCATGTTCAAGCATTGCTTCGCAAGGAGACGACTACTGAGAGAGCTGCTTCTAGAGAGGAGGCTAAGCTGTAGCAACTGGTGGTAGATTCGAACACTCCATTGTATGATGGTTGCAATCCTGAGGTGACCCGCTTGAGTTTCACGCTCCAACTCCTGAAGACGAAGGCTAAAAACAAATGGACCGACACTAGCCTCGATGAGCATCTCAAGTACCTAAACGATGTTCTTCCCGCGGGCAATCTATGTACTACTAGTGTTGATGAGTTCAAGAAGATCGTGTGCCCTCTTGATCTGCCACACGTTAGATACCATGCATGCATCAACGATTGCATAATTTATCGGAAGGAGCACGCGGAAAGAACAAGCTGTCCGGTGTGCAATGCTTCTCGATACAAGAAGGCCGGGAAGAAATGTCCCTAGAAAGTTGTATGGTACTTACCTATCACTCCCCATCTCCAGCAGTATTTTGTAGATCCCAAGGAAGCAAAGCTAATGCGCTGGCACGCGGAGAGGAAGAAGCCCGACGATGAAGATGATTCGAAGCTGAGACACGTCAAGGATGGAAGC
The DNA here is from genome assembly GCF_018294505.1 of Triticum aestivum. NCBI lineage: Eukaryota > Viridiplantae > Streptophyta > Magnoliopsida > Poales > Poaceae > Triticum > Triticum aestivum. The sequence continues at coordinate 788,546,623 of NC_057798.1, read as the reverse complement.
CAGTGGAGAGCGTTGAACAGCTTCTATCTGTTTTTCGAATGTGATGCAAGGAACATCATGCTCGGCGCGTGTACCTATGGCATGAATCCGTTTGGCAACCAGAACACCAACCATAGCACATGGCCCGTGTTTGTATGGATGTACAACCTCCCCCCTGGTTGTGCATGAAGTCGAAGTACATTCACATGAGCATGCTTATTCAAGGGCCAAAATAACCCGGAAATAATATTAATTTGTATCTGGGGCTACTTCAAGACGAGTTAGACACATTATGGAAAACACCGGCCAAGACATGGGATGCCAGCAAAGGCGAGTATTTCTACATGAGAGTCGCGCTGATCACGACGGTGCAGGACTATCTCGGTTACGGATATGTCGCAGGCCAGGTATGCCATGGATATTGTGGATGCACGCGGTGCATGGATGATACGACGTCTCAGTAGCTAACGTCAAGGAAAGATGGCGGGTCTGGGAAAATCGTGTACATGGGGCATCGAAGATGGCTCGAATACGACGACCCGTGGAGAAACCGTGGAGATCTATTCAATGGTCACGCTGAGTGATACGTCCATTTTGCATCATGCTTTTATATCAATATTTATTGCATTATGGGTTGTTATTACACATTATATATCAATACTTATGGCTATTCTCCCTTATTTTACAAGGTTTACCATGAAGAGGGGGAATGCCGGCAGCTGGAATTCTGGCTGGAAAAGGAGCAAACATTGGAAACCTATTCTGCACTGCTCCAAAAATCCTGAAACTCCACGAAACATGTTTTTGGAATTAATAAGAATTATTGAGTGGAAGAAATACATCAGGGGCCCACACCTTGGCCAGGAGGGTGGGGGCGCGCCCACCCCTACTGGGCGCGCCCCCTTATCTCCTGGGCCCCCTGGTGGCCCCCCGGTGTCCATCTTCTGCTATATGAGGGCTTTTACCCTGGAAAAAAATCGAGGGCAAGCTTACGGGACGAAACTCCGCCGCCACGAGGTGGAACCTTGGCAGAACCAATCTAGAGCTCCGGCAGAGCTGTTCTGCCGGGGACACTTCCCTCCGGGAGGGGGAAATCATCACCATCATCATCACCAACGATCCTCTCATCTGGAGGGGGTCAATCTCCATCAACATCTTCACCAACACCATCTCCTCTCAAAACCCTAGTTCATCTCTTGTATCCAATCTTGTATCAAAACCACAAATTGGTACCTGTGGGTTGCTAGTAGTTTTGATTACTCCTTGCAGTTGATGCTAATTGGTTTACTTGGTGGAAGATCATATGTTCAGATCCTTAATGCATATTATTACTCCTCTGATTATGAACATGAATATGCTTTGTGAGTAGTTACGTTTGTTCCTGAGGACATGGGTGAAGTCTTGCTATTAGTAGTCATGTGAATTTGGTATTCATTCGATATTTTGATGAGATGTATGTTGTATTTTCCTCTAGTGGTGTTATGTGAACGTCGACTACATGACACTTCACCATTATTTGGGCCTAGAGGAAGGCATTGGGAAGTAATAAGTAGATGATGGGTTGCTAGAGTGACAGAAGCTTAAACCCTACTTTATGTGTTGCTTCGTTAGGGGCTGATTTGGATCCATATGTTTAATGTTGTGGTTAGGTTTACCTTAATACTTCTTTTGTAGTTGTGAACGCTTGCAATAGGGGTTAATCATAAGTGGGATGCTTGTCCAAGTAAGGGCAGTACCCAAGCACCGGTCCACCCACATATCAAATTAGCAAAGTACCAAACGTGAATCATATGAACGTGATGAAAACTAGCTTGACAATAATTCCCATGTGTCCTCGGGAGCTCCTTCCTCATTATAAGAAATTGTCCAGGCTTATCCTTTGCTACATAAAGGATTGGGCCACCTTCCTGCACTTTATTTACTTTTATTGCTTGTTACTCGTTACAATTTATCTTATCACAAAACTATCTATTACCTACAATTTCAGTGCTTGCAGATAAAACCTTACTGAAAACCGCTTATCATTTCCTTCTGCTCCTCGTTGGGTTCAACACTCTTACTTATCTGAAGGACTCTTTTCTAGCGCCGTTGCCGTTGCCGGGGAGTGTAGCGCTTTTGGTGAGTGGAACTTGGTAAGGGAATATTTATATAGTGTGCTGAAATTTTCTGTTACTTGTCACTATGGAAACTAATCCTTTGAGGGGCTTGTTTGGGGTATCTTCACCCCGACCAGAAGAGCAAAGATTTGCTCCTCAACCTACTGAACTTTTTGAAAATATTTACTTTGAGATTCCTTCGGGTATGATAGAGAAACTGCTAGCTAATCCATTTACAGGAGATGGAACATTGCATCGCGATTTACACCTTATCTTTGTGGATGAAGTTTGTGGATTATTTAAGCTTGCAGGTATTCCCGATGATGTTGTCAAAAGGAAGGTCTTCCCTTTATCTTTGAAGGGAGATGCATTGACATGGTATAGGCTAGGTGATGATACGAGATCTTGGAATTATAAAGGATTGAAGTTGGAATTTCACCAGAAGTTTTATCCTGTGCATCTTGTTCATCATGATCTTAATTACATATATAATTTCTGGCCTCGCAAAGGAGAAAGCATCGCTCAAGCTTGGGGGAGGCTTAAGTCAATGTTATATTCATGCCCCAATCATGAGCTCTCCCGGGAAATGATTATTCAGAAAATTTATGCTCGGCTTTCTCTCAATGATCGCAACCTGCTCGATACTTCCTGTGTTGGTTCTTATATGCTGAAGACTATTGATTTCAAATGGAACTTATTGGAAAGAATTAAACGCAACTCTGAAGATTGGGGTTCTGACGATGGTAAGAAGTCAGGTATGACACCTAAGTTCGATTGTGTTAAATCTTTTATGGATACCGATGCTTTTCATGGATTTAGCGCTAAATATGGACTTGACTCTGAGATAGTAGCTTCTTTCTATGAATCTTTTGCTACTCACGTTGATCTCCCTAAAGAGAAATGGTTTAAATATAATCCTCACGTTGAAGTGAAAGTAGTTGCACCTATTACAGTTGAAGAAAAGACTATCACCTATAGTGATCCTATTGTTCCTACGACTTATGTTGAGAAACCTCCTTTTCCTGTTAGGATAAAGGATCATGCTAAAACTTCAACTGTTGTTCGTAAGAGTAATACTAGGACTTATACACCTCCTGAGCAAATCAAAGTTGAACCTAGTATTGCTATGGTTAAAGATCTCTTGGATGATGATTTAGATGGGCATGTTATTTATTTCTATGGTGAGACTGCTAATATTGCTAGACCAGATACTAAGATACATAGACCTGTCGTAGGCATGCCTGTTATTTCTGTTAAAATAGGAGATCATTGTTATCATGGCTTATGTGATATGGGTGCTAGTGCTAGTGCAATACCCTATGATTTATATAAATAAATTATGCACGAAATCGCACCTGTTGAATTTGAAGACATTGATTTTACTATTAAGCTTGCTAATAGGGATACCATTAAACCAGTCGAGATAGTTAGAGATGTTGAAGTCATGTGTGGGAAGGTTAAATACCCTGCTGATTTCCTTGTTCTTGGTTCCCCACAAGATGATTTTTGTCCCATTATTTTCGGTAGACCCTTCTTGAACACGGTTAAGGCTAGGATTGATTGTGAAAAGGATACTATTACAATTGGCTTAGAGGGTATGTCTCATGATTTTAATTTTGCTAAGTTTCGTAGACAACCTCACGATAGAGAATCACCTAGTAAGGATGAGATTATTGGTCTTGCTTCCATTGTTGTACCTCCTACTGACCCGTTAGAACAATATTTGCTAGACCATGAAAACAAAATGTTTATGAAGGAAAGAAGGGAAATAGATGAAGTGTTCCTTAAATAGGAACATATGCTGAAACATAACCTTCCCGTTGAAATTCTTGGGGATCCCCCTCCACCCAAGGGTGATCCCGTGTTTGAACTCAAACCATTACCTGATAATCTTAAGTATGTTTATCTTGATGAGAAGAAAATATATCATGTTATTATTAGTGCTAACCTTTCAGAGCAAGAAGAAGAAAGATTATTGAAAACTCTGAAGAGGCACCGAGCTGCTATTGGATATACTCTGGATGATCTTAAGGGCATTAGTCCCACGTTATGCCAACACAAAATTACAGTGGAGAAAGATGCCAAACCAGTTAGAGATCATCAACGACGACTGAATCCCAAGATGAAAGAAGTGGTAAGAAAGGAGATACTAAAGCTCCTTGAGGCAGGTATAATTTATCCCGTTGCTGACAGTGATTGGGTAAGCCATGTCCATTGTGTTCCTAAAAAGGGAGATATTACCATTGTTCCTAATGATAAAGATGAATTGATCCCGCAAAGAATTATTACAGGTTATAGGATGGTAATTGATTCCGTAAATTAAATAAAGCTACTAAGAAATATCATTACCCTTTACCTTTTATTGATCAAATGCTAGAAAGACTATCCAAACACACACATTTCTGCTTTCTAGATGGTTATTCTGGCTTCTCCCAAATACCTATGTCAGCGGGGGATCAATCTAAAACTACTTTTACTTGCCCTTTCGGTACTTTCGCTTATAGACGTATGCCTTTTGGTTTATGTAATGCACCTGCTACCTTTCAAAGATGCATGATGGCTATATTCTCTGATTTTTATGAAAAGATTTGTGAGGTATTCATGGATGATTTCTCTGTTTATGGATCCTCTTTTGATGATTGTTTGAGCAACCTTGATCGAGTTTTGCAGAGATGCGAAGACACTAGTCTCGTCTTGAATTGGGAAAAGTGCCACTTTATGGTGAATGAAGGCATTGTTTTGGGGCACAAGATCTCAGAGAGAGGTATCGAAGTTGATAAAGCTAAAGTTGATGCTATTGAAAAGATGACATGTCCCAAGGACATAAAAGGTATAAGAAGTTTCCTTGGTCATGCTAGTTTTTATAGGAGGTTCATTAAGGACTTTTCTAAAATCTCTAGGCCTCTGACTCATTTATTGCAAAAAGATATTCCTTTTGTCTTTGATGATGATTGTGTAGAAGCATTTGAAATACTTAAGAAAGCTTTGATCACTGCACCTATTGTTTAGCCACCTGATTGGAATTTACCTTTTGAAATTATGTGTGATGCTAGTGATTATGCTGTAGGTGATGTCCTAGGGCAAAGAGTTGATAAGAAATTGAATGTTATCCAGTATGCTAGTAAGACTCTTGATACTGCCCAGAGAAATTATGCTACTACTGAAAAAGAATTCTTAGCAGTTGTGTTTGCATGTGATAAGTTTAGACCTTATATTGTTGATTCCAAAGTTACTATTCACACTGATCATGCTGCTATTAAATATCTCATGGAAAAGAAAGACGCTAAGCCTAGACTCATTAGATGGGTTCTCCTGCTCCAAGAATTTGATTTGCATATTATTGATAGAAAGGGAGCTGAGAACCCCATTGCAGACAACTTATCTAGGTTAGAGAATGTTCTTGATGACCCACTTCCTATCGATGATAGCTTTCCTGATGAACAATTAGCGGTCATTAATGCCTCTCGTACTGCTCCCTGGTATGCTGATTATGCTAATTACATTGTTGCTAAATTATACCTCCTAGTTTCACATACCAGCAAAAGAAAATGTTCTTTTATGATTTAAGACGTTACTTCTGGGATGACCCACACCTTTATAAAGAAGGAGTAGATGATGTTATTAGATGTTGTGTGCTTGAGCATGAACAGGAACAGATCCTACGGAAGTGTCACTCTGAATCCTATGGAGGACACCACGCTGGAGATAGAACTGCACACAAGGTACTGCAATCTGGTTTTTATTGGCCTACTCTCTTCAAAGATGCTCGTAAGTTTGTCTTATCTTGTGATGAATGTCAAAGAATTGGTAATATTAGTAGACGTCAAGAAATGCCTATGAATTATTCTCTTGTTATTGAACTGTTTGATGTTTGGGGCTTCGATTATATGGGGCCTTTTCCTGCCTCTAATGGTTACACACATATTTTAGTTGTTGTTGATTACGTTACTAAGTGGGTAGAAGCTATTCCAACTAGTAGTGCCGATCATAACACCTCTATCAAAATGCTTAAAGAAGTTATTTTTCCGAGGTTTGGAGTCCTAGATATCTTATGACTGATGGTGGTTCACATTTTATTCATGGTGCTTTTCGTAAGATGCTTACTAAGTATGATGTCAATCATAGAATCGCATATCCTTATCATCCACAGTCTAGTGGTCAAGTAGAGTTGAGCAATAGAGAGCTCAAATTAATTTTTCAAAAGACCGTCAATAGATCTAGAAAGAACTGGTCCAAAAAACTTGATGATGCATTATGGGCCTATAGAACTGCATACAAAAATCCTATGGGTATGTCTCCTTATAAGATGGTTTATGGAAAAGCATGTCATTTACCTCTTGAACTTGAACATAAAGCATATTGGGCTATTAAAGAGCTCAACTATGACTTCAAACTTTCCGGTGAGAATAGGTTGTTTGACATTAGCTCACTTGATGAATGGAGAACCCAAGCCTATGAGAATGCCAAGCTATTCAAAGAAAAAGTCAAACGCTGGCATGACAAAAGGATAAAAAAGCATGAGTTTAACGTAGGAGATTATGTGTTATTATTCAACTCTCGTTTAAGATTTTTTGTAGGAAAACTTCTCTCTAAATGGGAAGGTCCTTACGTTATCCAGGAGGTCTATCGTTCTGGTGCTACAAAAATCAACAACTTCGAAGGCACAAGTCCGAGGGTGGTGAATGGTCAAAGAATTAAACATTATATTTCAGGTAATCCTATCAATGTTGAAACTAATATTATTGAAACCGTAACCCCGGAGGAATACATAAGGGACACTTTCCAGAATGTTCCAGACTCCGAAAAGGAATACGTATGTGGTACGGTAAGTAAACCGGCTCCAAAACAACTCCAATAGCAATTTTTATCAGTTTTGGAATATTTAAGAATTTTAGGAAGAAAGAAGTAGTCCGAGAGGGACACGAGGCCCCCACGAGAGTGGAGGGCGCACCCACCCTTACTGGGCGCACCCCCTATCTCGTGGACACCTCGTGTGCCTCCCGGACTCCGTTTTCTTGCACGTTATGTATTTTGGTCGGTAAAAATTCATTATATAAACTCCCAAAGGTTTTGACCACCGTATCACACAAAATATCCTCTGTTTTTGTTTCGAGCTATTCCTGTTGCAGATTAAGAGCAAGATGTCTTCCCAAGAGTCAGTCGGGGAGAGCCGGGTGTCTCACCCAACACCAGGACCAGGAACAAATAGCGATGCTTATCACTTTGGACCATCAACGGAGGATGAGATGGAGGTCGACTTGAAAAGGATAGATGCCATGGAGGAAGATCAAGAAGTTACCTCTCGTCTTCAAGCAGAATTCATGATGGGGGAACTACACAGCTCGGCTATTCCAAATTCGGTCATCCCTTCCAACTTTAGATTTCTTTCTTATGAAAATATGAAAAAGAGCGTCACTTGTTCTCCAGAAGCTATGCAGCATCCTTGGGTAAAGGGAGCTTTAACCGTTACGGGCAAGCTCCGTAAAGAAATTATGGACCTCAAACAACAAGTCAATAAGCTCGAGGAGGAGAACCGTATCCTGAGGGGCATTATCGCCAAGAAGATCATAACACCAACCGGGAAGAAGGAGACATAATCACATGGGTATGGGCACTCCCCTTGGCAACTGCCAAGCCTGGGGGAGGTGCCCCGGTATCGTATCACCATCACACCCCTATCTTTACCATTTTATTTAGTTCAATACTTTTAGTAGTATCTTGATCTAGTAGATTGAAGTTTTAGTATCAATTAGTTTTGAGTTTTACTTTGTGATCTCTTTATGTAATGAAGTCCGTGAGCTATCTATAATAAAGATTAGTGTTGAGTCAAGGGCTTTGCTATGTTGCTATGATCCTAAGAAAGTAGAAAGAATAAAAGAGTTAATATTGATCTTATGGTTAGTGATGACTTCACACATAGAAAGTACGAGGCATAAAAGTTGTTGAGAGTTGATAAACATAGTTTTGGTCATCGTTGCAATTAATAGGAAGTGATAGTGAAAGAGAGGTTCACATACAAATATATTATCTTGGACATCTTTTATGATTGGGAGCACTCATTAAGTATGACATGCTAAAAGAGTTGACGTTGGACAAGGAAGACAACGTAATGGCTTATGTTTTCTCACATCTCAGTTAAAGTATATTGTCATTGACCTTCCAAACATGTTGAGCTTGCCTTTCCCCCTTATGCTAGCCAAATTCCTTGCACCAAGTAGATATACTACTTGTGCTTCCAAATATCCTTAAACCTAGTTTTGTCATGAGAGTCCACCATGCCTACCTATGGATTGAGTAAGATCCTTCAAGTAAGTTGTCATGTTGTAGGCAATAAAAATTGCTATCTAAATATGTATGACTTATTAGTGCAGATAAAATAAACTTTATACGATCTTGTTGTGGAAGCAATAAAAGCGACGGACTGCATAATAAAGGTCCACATACAAGGGGCAATATAAAGTGACGTTCTTTTGCATTAAGAGTTTGTGCATCCAACCCTAAACGCACATGACAACCTCTGCTTCCTTCTGCGAAGGGCCTATATTTTACTTTATGCTTGAGTCAAGGTGATCTTCACCTTTCCTTTTTTTTCATTTTATCCTTTGGCCAACTCCTCGTGTTTGAAAGATCATGATATATATATATATCCAACTGGATGTAAGTTAGCATAGGCTATTATTGTTGACATCACCTAAAGGTGAATACGTTGGGAGGCAACACAATAAGCCCCTATCTTTCTCAGTGTCCGGCTGAAACTCCATAACCACAAGTATTGCGTGAGTGTTAGCAATTGTAGAAGACTACAAGATAGTTGAGTATGTGGACTTGATGAAAAGGCTCTATTGTTGACTCTTTCTGATGTTATGATAAATTGCAATTGTTTCAATGACTGAGATTATAGTTTGTTAGTTCTCGATGAAGTTTTTGAACCATACTTGACATTGTGAATTGATTGTTACTTGAGTATAAGAAATCATATGATAAAATCTATATATGTTGTTGTTACAAGAATGATCATGATGCCCTCATGCCCGTATTCTATTTTGATCGACACCTCTATCTCTAAACATGTGGACATATTTTTCGATATCGGCTTCCGCTTGAGGACAAGCGAGGTCTAAGCTTGGGGGAGTTGATACATCCATTTTGCATCATGCTTTTATATCAATATTTATTGCATTATGGGCTGTTATTACACATTATATCTCAATACTTATGGCTATTCTCCCTTATTTTACAAGGTTTACCATGAAGAGGGGGAATGCCGGCAGCTGGAATTCTAGCTGGAAAAGGAGCAAACATTGGAAACCTATTCTGCACTGCTCAAAAAATCCTGAAACTCCACGAAACATGTTTTTGGAATTAATAAGAATTATTGCGCGGAAGAAATACATTAGGGGGCCCACACCCTGGCCAGGAGGGTGGGGGCGCGCCCACCCCTACTGGGCGCGCCCCTATCTCCTGGGCCCCCTGGGGGCCCCCGGTGTCCATCTTCTGCTATATGAGGGCTTTTACCCTGGAAAAAAATCAGGGGCAAGCTTACGGGACGAAACTCCGCCGCCACGAGGCGGAACCTTGGCGGAACCAATCTAGAGCTTCGGCAGAGCTGTTCTGCCATGGACACTTCCCTCCGGAAGGGGGAAATCATCACCATCATTATCACCAACGATCCTCTCATCGGGAGGGGGTCAATCTCCATCAACATCTTCACCAGCACCATCTCCTCTCAAAACCCTAGTTCATCTCTTGTATCCAATATTGTATAAAAACAACAAATTGGTACCTGTGGGTTGCTAGTAGTATTGATTACTCCTTGTAGTTGATGTTAATTGGTTTACTTGGTGGAAGATCATATGTTCAGATCCTTAATGCATATTATTACTCCTCTGATTATGAACATGAATATGCTTTGTGAGTAGTTACGTTTGTTCCTAAGGACATGGGTGAAGTCTTGCTATTAGTAGTCATGTGAATTTGGTATTCGTTCAATATTTTTATGAGATGTATGTTGTCTTTTCCTCTAGTGGTGTTATGTGAACGTCGACTACATGACACTTCACCATTATTTGGGCCTAGAGGACGGCATTGGGAAGTAATAAGTAGATGATGGGTTGCTAGAGTGACAGAAGCTTAAACCCTACTTTATGCGTTGCTTCGTTAGGGGCTGATTTGGATCCATATGTTTAATGATGTGGTTAGGTTTACCTTAATACTTCTTTTGTAGTTGCGGACGCTTGCAATCGGGGTTAATCATAAGTGGGATACTTGTCCAAGAAAGGGCAGTACCCAAGCACCGGTCCACCCACATATCAAATTATCAAAGTACCGAACGCGAATCATATGAACGTGATGAAAACTAGCTTGACGATAATTCACATGTGTCCTCGGGAGCTCCTTCCCCATTATAAGAAATTGTCCAGGCTTATCCTTTGCTACATAAAGGATTGGGCAACCTTGCTGCACTTTATTTACTTTCATTGCTTGTTACTCGTTACAATTTATCTTATCACAAAACTATCTATTACCTACAATTTCAATGCTTGCAGAGAAAACCTTACTGAAAGCCGCTTATCATTTCCTTCTGCTCCTCGTTGGGTTCGACACTCTTACTTATCGAAAGGACTACGATAGATCCCCTACACTTGTGGGTCATCACTGAGCATTGAGGACCTCCACGTAAGCGGAGCGGTGCCAAAATCGCTGAGCTATTGAAAAACTGGAAGGAGTGCCCCGCGCCGGGAAAGACAGTGAGAAAGGCGCCGGAGCCGCTGCTGAAGGTATGGAAGACAAGGTCTGTGTTTTGGGACTTGGAGTACTGGCACAAACTCGATACACCTCATTGCCTTGATCAAATGCATATATGTAAGAATGTCCTTGAGAGCTTGCTCGCAACACTAATGAACATGCTGGATAAGACCAAGGATGGGCCGAAGGCAAGAAAAGACTTGCAAGATTTGAAAATCAGGGAAGATCTGCACATGCCGCCTCGTAAAATGTCAGACGAGACAGAGACAAAGACAGAGGCACGGGAGAAGAAGGGCAAGAAAATAAAGAAAGAGGATTATTGCCCTCCTTCTTGCTTCACCTTAAGTTAGGCCGAGATCGATCAATTCTTTAAGTGCCTTACCGGAGTCAAAGTTAGTTCCGGTTACTGTGGCAAGATAAGCAGATATCTAGACACGGACAAGAAAAGGTTCAGCGGGATGAAGTCCCATGACTGCCATGTGATGATGACGCAGATACTACCTGTTGCCCTTAGAGGGATAATGGACAAGCACGTCCGTGACACACTTATTGGTCTCTGCAACTTTTTTGACGTCATCTCTCGAAAGTCGATCAGTGTGAAGCAGCTCCGAAGGCTACAGGAAGAGATCGTTGTGATACTGAATGAGCTTGAGATGTACTTCCCGCCTGCGTTCTTTGACGTGATGGTGCATCTGTGTGTCCATATTGTGGATGACATAATAGACCTGGGGCCGTCATTCCTGCACAACATGATGTCATTTGAGAGGATGAATGGGATCATCAAAGGATTTGTTCGTAACATGTCCCGTCCGGATGGAAGCATCGTCTAGGGCTATGTGACACAAGAGTGCATCTCTTTCTGCGAGAATTTTCTATATGGCGCAGACCAGCCGCCTGGTGTTAGTGTTGGTTTGCCCGTTAACAAGCACGATGGGAGGCTCGAAGGAGAAGGTCACTGCAACGGTCGCAGGGAACGGCACGTGGCATACTCAGATCGACGCAGCAACTTTGACATAGCAAACTAGGTAGTGCTACAACACCTAGATGAGGTAGATCCTTTCGTGGCACTGCAGAAAGAAATTATCGCAAAGAAGTATCGTGACCGGGGGGTATGCAGGACGGACGCCGAAGTTACTAGAGAGCACAACTCCACTTTCCTGCATTGGTTCAAAGAGCATATTATTGCTAATCCCCCGGAGGAGGGCTCTAAGGACGGATTGCTCATATACGCCTTAGCACATGGCCCCTCGCCCAACCTCGTAATCTATCAGGTATATGATATCAACGGATACACGTTCTACACGCAGGACAAAGATATGGACAGTGATGATCAGAACTCACGGGTGACGATGGAATGCATGACCGGCAGCGATAACGGCACAACTGAACAATTTTATGGAAGGATCGAGGAGATCTGGGAGCTTGACTACTCTGTATTGCACAACACGACGATGTTCCGTGTTAGATGGGCTAAGAATGTCGAAAGATAAAGCCGGATTTTCACTACCATGACTATACCCGACGCCAAGAGCGCTACCATGAACGCTATCGCAAAAAATGAGCCATGGGTACACGCTAAGCACGTGACACAATGTTTCTTCATAACTGACTCGCGCAATCCCAGCCGTGTTGTCGTGAGGAGAAGCAAAAGGAACATCATTGGAATGGATGCAGTCGCCAACGAGGAAGACTACGATCAGTACGGCAACCCAATGAGGGAAGATGACGATGATGATGAAGTATACGTCAAAAGAAGAATCAATACTACATTACCTAAGAAAAATCATACCCCATGGATAAGGCAAAGTCACAATGAGGGGCTCAATTATTCTTCGATGACAAGGGAAAGAAGCTGACTCAAAAACGAAAACGTCAACGCTGAGGAACCGTATGTTATCGGTCAAATGATGTTATATATATATTAATATATATATATATACATACATATATATATATATATATATGTTCCTATTTTGTATACACACTTAGCCATTATTATGCATGGGTCCAATGATGTAATATATATGTTCCTATTTTGTATACATATTTAACCGTCAAATGATGCAATGTATATCACCTTCCCTTCGTTCACTGCTCTCGGAAAAAAAAGTGAGAGAAAATAAAGGAAAAGAAAAAGGAAAACTGGTTATAGTAGTAGCGGTTTACTGAAAAAGAGCTACAGCTAGTCAAGGTAGCAGTAGCGTTTTCCTTAAAAACCGCTATGGCTACCTGTATTAGTAGTAGCACTTTTGGTCTAAAGGCGCTCTTGCTACGTCCACTTAACCCAAAATCCTCCCTCTCTCTGCTTCATCCCGCCTCTTTTCCCTCCAAATCCGCACTGTCTCTTCCCCCGTTGCACCGCCGCGCCCCGGTGCTCGCCCCCGACCCCGGCGCTCGCTCCCGACCCCGACGCGCCATGCCTCCCTCCTCTGCTTCCTCCCCTCCCAACCTCGGCCGTCGTCGGGCCTGCCTCCTCGCCCCTGCACCCTCTGTAAACCCCCCCCCCTCTCTGCTAGCTAGGGTTAGTTAGGTTAATTAGGTTATTTATTTAGTTATGAATTTAGCTAGGTTGAACTTATATGCAAATTTAGGTAGGCTGAATTTATATGCAAATTTGAACTGGACATGTGATATGTGGACATGTCATGTTTTGGACATGTCATGTTTGGAATTTGGACATGTGATGTTTTGGTTCAATTTTGGTAAATGATCTGAGTAGCCTATGTTACGCCAGAATGTTGATTCATTTCCGTTCCGGTGAATTTCAGGCGCTCGATATGTCCATTTTTTAGCAAAGGTCATGCCAAAATTTTCCGTGAATTTTGGCATGATTTGCGTTAGATAGTAGGCATATCGAGTGCTGGCACATGGATTTATTTTTTATGTCATTTCTCATTTTTTTCATACTTCTAAAAATAAACGAAGAGACTTAATCATAGGAAACATGTCGAACAACGAAGAAACTGGGCCTTCTGACCAAGATGCAGATGAGATGGATTATGAGGGTGAACAAGAGTACCTCGACTATTTGACTGCTAAGCAAGGTTTGCAGGTCGGCCTCGATGATGGTACTGATGCCGACATCGACACCGACGGCACCGACACCGATGGCGGCGCCGAGACCGACGGGGAAGGTACCGGCGGGGAAGATACCGGCGGGGAAGGTACTAGCGCCGATGCTGCTACCGAAAAGAAGAAGCATAAGAAGCAAGTGAATGGGTTCTTGGGTGCCAGCCATAAAGGCTTCAAAAGCAGACAAGAAGGAGAAGCTAGTTACTTGAGGTTCACGCTAGGGCGAGAGAGGACTCGTAACCGCCACCTCATGTACTGCATAGTTCCGCTCTCACTCATAGTGATAGCTCTTCTCGCGTATACCTTTGTTTAGATGAATGACGTTGTAGTTGCAAGTATTCGAGACTTGCATGTATCGCTATTTTCGAGATGATGACAAGATACCACTTTGTGTTGGATGATGATTATGATGAGACTATTTGTATGTATATGCTATGATTACATTTGTGGTCTCGCGGGCATTTGTATGTGTATCATGATGACATTTGTATGTGCTAAAGATTCTTCTATAAAGCCTGTTCAAATACAAAACAAATATGCAGAAAAAAATAAAAAACTACTAAATCAGCAGTAGCGAGTGGAGAAAAGTTAGCAGCAGCGCGGTAGTAGCAATAGCGCGCACAAGACAAGCACGCTATAGCTATTAGCATTAGCGAGCTCCCTGTAAGAACGCTGCTGCTACACTTGTATATCAGTAGCGCGGGAGCGTACGCGCTGCTGCTACGAGTTAGGCTTTTCCCTAGTAGTGTAGCATAGTAGAATCCGCGCTACTGATATACCTAGAATCCGCGTTGCTCCTAGGCTTTTCCCTAGTAGTGTAGCATAGTAGATGAACAGATCACATCTAGGGCACATACTAGAAACATGAATTCTACCACGATCTCGAACAGGAAAGATAGAATCACATACGGTGCAGTGGGAGCAGCACCGCCGACGTTGATGTTGTCGCCCATGTCGTCGAGGATGAGATTGCCGAGGTCTTGGAAGAAGTCGTCGTTTGCGAAGTCGTCGCTGCCAGCAGTCGCGCGAGTGCGCTCCCCAAAAACCTGATCGCCCCTCTCCCGTACAGGATCATGAGAGGCGGGGTTCTGGAGGTCTGCTGTCCCTTCTCCCGGTGCATGCCGAAAGGAGGGATGGAGAAGACTTGCTTGGCGGCGCAATGATCTGGAACGATGGTGAGAAACCATACGAAGCGGCGGTGGCTAGGGTAGACATCTGCCTGACTATATAGTGCGGGTCGGGTAGGTTGTGGGAGTAAACCCCACGTCCTAGTCATCACGATCCAGAAGAATCGGAAACGGTTCTTTAATTAACGCATCCGTTAATTATTAATTAATGACTCATTAATTTTCCCCGAGTAGCAAAAATATAGACAACGTGCATAGATCTGTCCTCGGCTCGGCTCAATCCCGCAACCCGCGGCGCGTCGTGACGAGGCATGGCATGGCATGGCGAGGCGAGTGAGGAGGAGGAGCGCGCGTGTAGGTCTCCTCTTCTCATGCTCATACAAGTGGTAGAAGAGCTCATCTTATAAAGAGGTGCAACTCTCTCTCAACTTATGAGGTGGGACTAAACTTTAGCCTCACTCACTTCACTCACATGTGTGCATGAATGGGCCAAGAGAATTTCAGAATTTGAGTTGGGCTTTGGGCCAAAGGCCTACTAGCAAATTCCAACACGGTCTACACAGAAGAGAAAAAACTCATGTAACCAAGTATCATGAACAACATGATTCCTATTTATCCCAGTTCCGAATGTAAACAGATATCAATTCGTCGATATTTAAGTGAATGATAACCCTTAAATCTAAGTCCATGCCCGTTTTTGGCAAGTTTGAAGGCCGACTCACATTTATCTATACATCTGAAATAAGAATGTGAGTTTCATTTCTGTTTATATGACAACACTTGTAGAAAAGGACCAGCCAGTAGATAAAACACACAAACAAACTTGAAAAAGCACATGCAGACAATAAGCCCATGGAAGGTAACCACATTAGTGCTAGTGCATCATAATTTGCTCCAGATTCCTGAATGAAGAAATCACAATAATTCTTTTCTCCTGAAGTTAACCATAGTAATTTGATCACTCAGTTAATGATCAAGGACCACATGGCATGTGCAGTCACATGCACGAGGCCGATGGACAGGCGAATTGCACTTGCAATCAAGATGACATGTATGTGTGCGTGCATCGCGCTCGCTCTATGCATGAACCCTTCTCATCTGATAACCCTTCTCATCTGATGATCTCTGCCTATCTAATAGCCATGCACGAAAAGCTAATTTCGCCATGCGGAGGGCGGGAGCAAGCAGATTGAGTGTAGTACCTGCGTAGAGAAGTTGGTGGTAGTACGAGCCGACAATTGAATAGTATCATCAATGAGGGAAGTTGGAGGAGCGACGCGGTCATGCAAAGGGAGGAGCACTGGTCAGGGAGTACATGGAGCTGACCCAGCCCATGACAGACACAATGCTTCCAAGCGAGCCAATTTTTTTCACATCTTTTTTGTTCAAGTGGTTTTATATAATTCAAAAATGTTCAAAACCTTTCTTTCATGAATTTCAAAAATATAAAATTTTGAAAACAATATTTGAAAATTTAAAATTTTCACAAGTTCAAAACTTTTCACAAATTTTTAAAAAAAATTACGATTACTGAAAATATTCATTAATTAAAATAATGTTCAGGAATTAAAAATGCACTTTAAGATATATTCAGGAATTTTGAAAAGTTCATAAAGTTAAAAAATTCATGAATTTTAAACGAATGTTTAAAGTACATGAATTTTAAACGAATGTTTAAAGTACATGAATTTCAAGAGGGGTAAAACCAAAGAGAAAAACATTTTAAAAATCAGCAACAGAAACTTAATAGAAAAACTAAAACCAAAAGAAAAATAACTGGGGGGAACTCCTTGGTTAGTTGTTACCATCATTCGCGGGGAGCTCCTAGTCAGCGCTTCAGGCGTCAGGAAGATCCCTTTCGCCCACGGGTCGGCACTGGTGGGCCAGCCCATGTACACAATCCCATTTGAGAAAGAAAAAAACGTAAAAATCAATAAAACGAAAAACAATCATGAAGTTGACAAGGTTCACAGATTTGTAAAAAAAATGTTCACGAGTTTTAAAAAAGTTCATTGGAATTGAAAAAAGTTCATCGAATTTGAAAAAGTTCATTAATTTGAAAAAAGTTCATCAATTTTGAAAATAGTTTATTAATGTTGAAAAATATTTAGGGATTTTGGAAAAAGGTTCATCGAATTTGAAAAAGTTCACTGATTTTTAAAAAAAAGTTCATTGAATTTTATAAAAATCATCAAATTTGGAAAAGCAAAATCATCTACTTTGAAAAATGTATATCAAATTTCTGTAATATTCATCGATATTTTTTAAAACGATCATCAATTTTGAAGAAAGTTCATCAATTCTGTAAAAAGTTCACAAATTAAAAAAAAGTTCATCGATTTTGGGAAAAGTTCACGAAATTGTAGTGGAGCAAAAAAAAGAAAATAGAAATAATAAAAAAGAAGAAGATAAAGAAGTAAAGAGAGTAGTTAGAACAAGAAAGTGTTGAGGTTGGGGTGGTTAGTGCAGTTTATCAGGGGAAAGAGGTCCCTTGTTTGATTCTCACAGCGTCCAATAGGAACCGCCTCATTCGCGCCTCGTGTTAGCTGTGTACCATTTCGGCTTGTGGGCTAGGCCACGATGTTGAGGGCTCGACCCCTTACTTTCTAAGTTATTTTCCTAAATTCCGTTTAAAAAACTATGAATAGAATATAACCTCTAATAAATCTATTTCAATTTTTAAAAGTCCCAAAAAATTAAATAACTCACAAAGTTAGTGCTTACGACAAATATTTCCTAACCTAAATATATTACAAAAACATCCTTCTAGAAACAAAGGCTATAATAAGCCTTATAAAATAACGTTAAAATAGTTATAGGTTTAAATTGCAGAATACTTTTGAACTCCAAATCACTCAATCCCAATTAATATTTGAGGGATCCTTGTTACTTTCTCTCTCCAAGTTTTGAATTGGAATATAACCTTCTAATATTTAAGCATATATTAATTCTAATTTTAAAAAATATTTAAACCTTCCAACTATTGTTGGAGTTGAGATTGGGTTTGGATACTTTGAAGAAGCAGAGAAAAATTCAAATAGAAACATAGGAAAGTCCTTTTATTCCCTCCGTCTCAATATTCAAACTCAAAAGCCTGAAATCCTCATCAAATTTGATCACTCAGATGATCATTCCTAAATTTACGTTAATTCCACAAATTTTAAAATTTGGGGATGTTACAGCCTCTTCCCCTGCTGCATCCGACACTTCGATGACCCTGGAGCTCATGCTATCTAACCTCCACCACCATCATCTCCGTTCTTCGCTCAATTCCACCAATGCGGTCAAGCAAGCATGACCTACCCCTATGCATCCACTTCCTCTCGAAATCGAGCGCACACCACGACGAGATCCTCCTCCACCGTGCAACCTCATCACACAATCCCGTCATGTCCCACCCCTACCAACACCCCATGAAAGTTCCCTTAAAATGAGCCTCAAATGAACTGAAGGGGCAGCGGTCGCGATTCGTGCTCTCATGGTAAAAGCATGCTACTGGGCAACACTTGAATCATGTGGAGGACGACTACAAGGAGAAAACGCGGCATACGACGGAGGCAATGCGTAGATACGAGAGAGGCAATGAATTGGGGGATGCAGCGTCGTCAGATAACTGCCGAGGTGACTCGTGGAGACAGATGAGGAAGGGACTGGACGTCTCCTTTTCTCACACTGATTTGCAGTGCTGGCGTGAGTGTGCCAGTGGTTCAGTGGCAGTGAACGCGTCGCCCGTGGAAGCCACCGGGCGAACGTTCACTCTGTAGGTAGATTTTTCAGGGTTTTTTTTTGAAAGAAAGAAACATAAAATCTGTTATGAAGAGAGAACGTTTTTTTAAGGAAAGAATTGAGTAAAGGAACGCGTGGCGGAGCAAGCAAAGCGCACCGTCCAAAAAATCCAAATCCAAAACCACCCCACCCACGGACGACGCACGCGAAGTCCACAGCAGCAGTCCAACCGCACCCGCGCCGCGCCGCGCCGACCAAAAACCTCTCCCCCTCCCTCCCCACCACCGCCGCCGCAGCCCACCATGGACCCCTTCTTCGCCGCCGACGACGGCGGCGCCGCGGACGACCTCCAGCGCACCGCCTCCCACCCCTTCGACGACGCCGAGGACGCCAACGGCGGCGCGGGAGGGTACGCCTCCTTCGCGGACGCCGGGTACGGCTCCTTCGCCGACGCCGGCCCCGAGGAGGAGGAGGAGGAGGAGGCGGTGGACGAGGAGATCGCCGCCGACTCCGACGGCGGAGCCGTCCCCGTCCGCCACGTCTCCGGCGGGTACGCCCCCGCGGCCTTCTTCCCCGACTCGGACTTCGGGGGCGGGGACGACGACGGCGGGCCCGTCCTGCCGCCGCCGGCCGAGATGGGCAGGGAGGAGGGGGTCCTCCTCCGCGAGTGGCGCAGGTGAGAACCGCCCCCACCCGATCCCTTTTCGCCTGTCGCTATCCGGTTCCTGGCCCTGACAGAGCTAGGGTTCCGGCGCTCAGAGTCAGATCTAATCTAACGCTCTGTTCCTGCTATTCTCGCCTAATGTTCAGTTAATTCAGCAACCTGGAGGTGCTGATCTCGATTACAATTCTGTGTACGGAAGCCTGTATTTTTATGTCTGCTCGATTCGATTAGGATGGAACTGGAAATTGAGTGGTGGATGATTGCATCCACCAAGTTTCATCGTGTGGATTTATGACTGAATCTGCTAGTTACAGTCCATCTACACTGTTGCAACACTGCATCTAGTTCAAGCTCTGACATTTACATGGTTAAGTTAACAGTCTGCTGATTATTACTGAACTTATTGTAGGTGCTTACATGGTTGTCATAGAAAAGTGCAGGTTGTATATTCATCTTTTTTTAGGGTCACTTGTTCAGTTCCTTCGAGTAAATCGTGGTTTAACCTGTTGGTTGGCAGAGATGCAACTGCACAGCTGGGGGGCATAAGCATAAATGTGGTAGGCTTGTGAACCTATCTAAGCTACCTTGTATGCAACCGATAGTTTGGTATTTTGGTGATATCACGCTCAGTGCCCCCATGATGATGAGTTGTACATATCGTCTCTTTCAGTTGCGTATGTCCTGTAGCGTAACTGATACTTTACTTTCATTGCATCAGTTTGCTGTGCCAGCACACAAAAAACCAAATAATAAGCTCCATTAAAACCGATCAGTAAAGCTGTAATGGTGTGTGCTAGCTGGAACACAACAGCCGCTTGTCTGCCAGTGGCCGAGCATGCATTATTCGTGTTTCTGAAGTGTGTGTCTGAGTGGCATATTCTTGCATTGCTTTTCTGAACATGTATTTTTTTTTTAAAATTGCTGCATGCCATAAATATCGGCAACTGTAATTCTTTATTTAAGACGGTAAGATTATTAGTTCTAGAATCATTGAATTTGTGTTGTATATTTTTGCCCAAATTTGTGGGGCACTCTGTGTGATCTGGGCATTGTGATGGCAGTAGTATGCTTCATTTTTGCTGTGATAGTTGTCATACAGAGAGCCCAGTAAACTAGTTATGCAATGTCCTTGGATAATGGCCTTGAGTTGTGTCCTGATACCTGAACCCTGATAACTGGCCTGCCACAGTACCCTGTAGAATTGATTGATGTAGCAATTTTTCTTCCTTTAATTATCCTTTTTCTGGTTTCCCTTGCATAGTGTAAATTTTGCTGTCTATGAGCTATATAGTTTGAACAGCTTCATTGTGGTTTCAGGCAAAATGCTCTAGTTCTCGAGGAAAAAGAACGGAAGGAGAAGGAGCTACGCGCCCAAATAATTGCAGAAGCTGAAGAGTTCAAGATAGCTTTCAATGAGAAGAGGATACAGACCTGTGAGACGAATAAGGTCCATAGCAGGGAAAGAGAGAAGGTACGTGAGGGGGCATTTCTTAATGAAGTAATATTCTGTAAGCAAACATGCATTGATCACTGTGGACTTGTGGTGTTCTGCAGATTTTCGTAGAAAGCCAGGAGAAATTCCATGCTAGCGCAGACAAGCAGTACTGGAAATCAATCTCGGAGCTCATCCCACATGAAATCGCTACCATCGAGAAGCGGGGCAAGAAAGACAAGGACAAGAAGCCATCCATCGCAGTCATTCAGGGCCCCAAGCCCGGCAAGCCCACCGACCTCTCCCGGATGCGCCAGGTCCTAGTGAAGCTCAAGCATGCTCCGCCGCCGCACATGATGCAACCTCCACCAGCCCCAGCTGCCAAGGAAGGCGCCAAGGAAGGTGCAAAAGACGGCGCGCCAGCACCAGCAAACGGAGCCAAGCAGCCCGCAGAGAGCAAAGAAGCACCCGCCAACGGCCCCGCCGCAGAGACGGAGAAGGAGCAGCCCGCAGCAGCATCAGAGTAGCTTCTTTTCTTTTTACAGAAAGAAACACCAGAACCATGACTATGCTTAGACTGAAACTTCTCATGTTTTCAATACCCGGAGTGTCGCCAGTCCTGTAGCGATCTTTTTTGTAGAGATGCGCGTCGGGATGGCTTTGTATCGATCAGCTCTGAACATTCAGCTTAGTATCACAGCAAACAACTGCACTCTTCAATGTTTTCTCCTGGTTCCAGACATTTTGGATGGGTGAATACACTATGGTCTTAAACCAAAAGCTGAGAAGTTAACTGAATGTGATGACAGGCATGATTCTACCATCATATTTCCAGCAATTTTACATTGCCCTGGCATGAATCACTAATCTAGTATATCATTTACAATTTCTAACTTGCCTCACTAAGAAGACAAAACTCATGAGCAGACACACTGTGCCCTCTGTAACCCTACATATAATGGAAGTAAAGAAACAAAGCAGAGCACCCTCCTCTGGTGCCTTGTTTCACCTAGGGCTGACGTCGGTCACCGTCTGCGGCACGACCGTGCTGAACATGTCGGAATCGTCCGCCGTGGTCGAGTTCTTGAACCTCGAGTCGCTGGAGGCCGTCGCCTTGGAGACACCGCTATTGTACTCACTGATGTACCCCGGCGCCGTCAGCTCGCTCTCGTTGATCCGGATGGGCTTGGACAGCATCTTCACCACCTGCAGCATCGATGGCCGCCGCGCCGCCGCCGCCTGCGTGCAGAAGAGGGCCACCTTGATGAACCTGATGGCCTCCTCATCAGGGTAATCTCCAAGGTCTGGATCAACCAGTTCCTTGAGGCTCCCTGCTTCATACAGCTCCCAGGTCTGTTGTCAATGAATGTTCAGAGTTAGACCAGGACCAGAGGCTGGTATAAATCATTTGATGCTTGCGAATCTTTTTACTGGCATAAAGTCAGGGAGATGCCGCAAACTAAATTCACCCCACATAACTGTAGCAGATCTAGTTTTATTAGACAATGTTGTTGTTCTGATTTCTGGAACAGTATTACAAACATGTCTTCATTCATTTGTGGAATGCAGATAAGCAGGTATAAGAAGCACATGATGTTAAGCCAGAGCTGACCTTCTCTAGAAGAAACTTATCATCAGCCAGCAGGCTCCTCGAGCCACTCTTGCCGCTGACGATCTCGATTGCGAGGACCCCGAAGCTGTATATATCTGCTTTCTTTGTCAACTGACCATGCCATGCATATTCAGGTGCAAGGTAACCTCTGCATGCAACCCAGGAAGCAGGGGTAAATCAAGGTAACAGGAGAATAAACAGGGAACAAGTAGACAGTGGGATAGATGAAGCCAGAACTAATAATTGAAGGAAATGCAGTAGTAATTTAGAAACTGCTGTACTTTCCAGTTATATGAGCTGCAAATCGCAATGTACTCACGTTGTTCCGGCTACTCGGGTGCTGATGTGGGTGATATTGTCTGGAAATAGTTTGGCCAGACCGAAGTCCCCGATCTTGGGGACGTAATTCTTGTCGATGAGTATATTGCTAGCCTTGATATCTCTGTGCACGATCGGTGATGGGATCTCTTCATGAAGGTATGCAAGACCTCTGGCAACACCGATGCATATGGAAGATCTTACGCTCCATGTAAAATTAGCAGGATCGCTGTTAGAGCCTGCGGAAGCACAAGGTAAAATGTTCAAGTCGCAAAGAAAACCACCATGCTAATATAGTGACATAAGAATAGATTCATACCCAACAGCGCGCGGTCAAGGCTGCTGTTCTCTAGGTACTCATACACCAAAATGCGGTTGTCTTCTTCGACGCAACAACCGATCAACTCCACAAGGTTAGGATGCTTCACATTGCTAATAACGTCGATTTCTGTCAAGAATTCCCTGATGCCCTGCCTGGATTCAGCAGAGAGAACTTTGACCGCGACATCTTGCTTGTTTGGTATGGTTCCCTGAAACATAGCTTTACTGATCAGACATGGAAGAGCCGGTTGCTTTGGACCGTCCCCTGGATTCGCATGGAGAAAGAGGTAAAAGTGTCACCTTATAAACTGTCCCGAAGCCTCCTCGTCCGACTTTGTTGTTGCGGTTGAAGTTGTCTGTTGCTGATTTCAGCTGAGCATAAGAGAATAGCCTTATGTTCTTCTCAGCTGAAATGCCTGAAAGCGGCAACATTTGATCGTTAAATAAGCCATGAATGACACATCTTTTGTCGAAGAAGTTGTCAAGGATGATTAGTGAAATGCAGAAAGGAACTTTTTAGTTTTGGCATATGTGGAAGCGTTATAGCTGCTTCTTTGTCAAACTGAAGTGTTGATTGGGTCAATTGGTGGAACAAAAAGAAAACTGATGGTAGAATAGTGGCGTTAAACTTTGCAACCCAGGCAGAAGCCTTACCGCTTATGCTGCTTTGGGCGACAAGATTCTCCCGTTGTCTATGGGAGTAGAGATTGTTGTTGTCGTGCTGTTGTTTCTTGGCTCTTGGGAGGCAACACCAGCTCATTATCCTCAGTTGCTTATGGTGGCAGCCGTGTCAAACCTGCTCTTGGCCTGCATGAGCATATTGCAAGGGAGAAAACTGCTCAGGGTAGCCTTTGTCACATAAGAGAAGATGTCAAGTCTAACCATTTCATAGAAACTGAAACTGCAACAGAGGCCAAGTTGGACTGAAACTGTATAAAAAACTGAAAGTTGAGGAGGGGCCAATAAGTTGGACTGAAATTTCATGAAAACTGAAATTTCAGGAGAGGCCAATAAGTTGGACTGAATTTCATGAAAACTGAAATTTCAGGAGAGGCCAATAAGTTGGACTGAAATTTCATGAAAACTGAAAGTTGAGGAGAGGCCAATAAGTTGGACTGAAATTTCATGAAAACTGAAATTTCAGGAGAGGCCAATAAGTTGGACTGAAATTTCATGAAAACTGAAAGTTCAGGAGAGGCCAATAAGTTGGACTGGAAATTATGACAGCACGCGTGTGGCTCTCTCTCA
>NC_057798.1:788481516-788521869 GCF_018294505.1 Triticum aestivum | reverse complement strand
TGGAGCAGATCAGGGTCAGAGATGGACATGAATTTAACCTCAAATCAACCGTGGAAGCACCTCATGACGAATAAAAAAGACACAGAAGCTGCAGGAGACTTGGTTGGAGTCTGGAGGTCAATCTGGATCTTCTCCAGGCCGCTGCTGAGCTCCCTTGTCCGGAAGAAGTAGTATTATCCGGCTAGGTAAGCTGCGGCATGTGCAGAGAAGAGAGAAGGTGCGGAGATGGATCCGCGGGAGTGGATGGAGGTTGTCAACGACACGTACATACAGGACTTGAGAAGTTGGCAAATAAACAATTACAACAAAGTAAGGAGTATAAGGTAGGCAACTGTAGGCGACAACGGCCGGCGGGTACCTGGCACTGGCAGGCAGGAGATCAGCCGACCGGCTTGGTGTGTGTATGCGTGTGTGTTCTTCCCGGGCGAGTCGAGTCAGATCGGCGGCGAGCGGCGGCGGCGGCGGCGGCACACCGCAGGGAGAGGAAATGGATAGGTAGGGGCCGGGACGGGAAGGCAGGGGGGAAGAACAAGAAGCGAGGGAGGGAGGTGGTCGGGGGCTTGAGTTACTCTCCTATGTAGATTTCTCCTGTAGCCCGCCCGCCCGCAGGTTGGAAACAATGTCTTACTTCTTCCGTTTCAAAATAAGTGTCTCAATTTTATACTAGTTCTAGTATAAATTTGTATTAAGCTCAAGACATTTATTTTGAAACGGTGGGAGTATTACATTATACTCCCTCCGTTCCTAAATATTTGTCTTTCTAGAGATTTCAACAAGTGACTACATACGGAACAAAATGAGTGAATCTACATTTTAAAATATGTCTACATACATCCGTACGTGGTAGTCCATTTGAAATATCTAGAAAGACAAATATTTAGGAACGGAGGGAATATTTTTTTAGGGACTCCTATTATATTATTATACTAGTAGTAGGAGGAAGAGGGAGACTAATCAGAGTGAGACCAACCAGATGAGATGATGATACAACTAGTGGACGGACACACGCTGAAATGTGTTCCTTTCTTCTTTCTTCTTTCTTCTTTCTTCTAGAGAAGGAAGGGAAAGTAAATGGCTAAAATAAGAGAGAAAGACGCGGGGGAAGGAAGAAGGGGTCTCGCTGTCGGCTGCTTAATTGTCAGAGAACTATGTGTCTCATCTCATACTAGTCCTGGTGCAACCACCGGCTGTGCTCTGTTCTGTCAACACGCTGCCTGTGGTTCTAAAAAATCCATGGTGCCACTGCGTTTTGCTCGCTGCTGCTGGGTCGTGGTTCGTGTCGGGCCAAGTTAATTACGTAGTGCTGCTGTATGCTGCACCAGGTCAGGTCAGGTGGTCAGTGGCCGGCCAACACGGCCGCCGCCTCCGCCTCCGCCTCACCTAACTTGGCCCGACCCATTCCTCCCGCGCCGTCCCAACGGTTTCCGGCCGGCGACCAGTTCCTGTGTGCGTCGCCATAACTGTCGGCTAATCCCAAATGCTGTGGCAGATTTCAAGAGACAGACAAGTTAAGTTTTTTTTTTACGGTTGCCAAGGTAGTAAGTTGGTTGCCAACAGAAAATGGTAGCCAACACCCACACGCGTGTTGGATAACCAACACCATTAGTAGCATTCTTTGGTTAGTTAGCACACGAGTCGCAAGCCAGCCCGAACGGGTCATGATCGACTCATGAGTCGGTCAACCCATAAAATAAGTTTTTCCTGCCGGGTGGGTGCTCGTTCGTACTAAGTGGCGGCCGATTATTCCCCATTCCGTTTTACACCGGCGTGTGTGTGCCTCGCGTTGGCACGCACGTTGTCTCGTCCCATCTGAAAAAGTCCACAGGCGATCGAGGTGCGTGCGGGTGCTGTTCGGCGGTGACTCGACGACGGCGAGTTCCATACGTTTGACGGCACATCGTAGCCTAGCATAGCTGTAACAGTGCATGTGTCGCTCACTGCTCCTTCCGACGTGACCCTTATTCTGGCATGTGTCACGTAGACATAGTACAAACATATACTCACTTGTAAGGTGACGAATCCGTTGCGTGCCATTGTTTCATTTTCTACGGATACAGATACACACATGAAGGGAAAATTGGTTTTGTACCACACCGTTCGTCTCATTTTTTGTTTGTTTGAGGAAAGGTCGTCTCATAACTTTTTCTTTTTTAACATAATACAGACGCAAGCACTCATATACACACGCATACACTCATCCCTATGAACGCACACAAGCACAACCTATCCCTAGGAGCACCTTCAAAAGACTAAGCCATCTAGTCATCGACGGGAAGCTCTCCTCCCACTGGATGCGCATCGCCGAAAATCCTGAAATAAATTCAAAAATAAATGCGTGTATCAGAATTTAAATCCTGATGGGCTTGGAATACCATAGTCCGTCTAACCATTCAATCAAAGATTGGCTCGCGGTCGTCTCATAACTTGCGGGGCATGTGACCAACAAACAAAACGGTCGGCCGGCGGAGCAGGGTTGAGTCCCCGTGTGTCCATGCATGCACGCATGCGTTACACGAGCAAACCTTGTTATGGTTTTGCCGTACCCGTAGGCACGTAGGGTCATGCATGCATGCACGCACATGCGCGATCTCAGTTGCGCCGTGTCGTCGCTGCATCCTCTTGTCTTGGCCGCCGGCCGTGGCTTCAATGCACGACACAACTGCTCCGTCCGTAACGATGGATCAGCGGCGGGTCGCCGTGGGCGTTCACGCCTGGACACTGGACTCTCGACCAAGAAAGGAAGATATTCTTCGTCCTCCTCACCACACTTTCGTCATCAAGAGAATATATTTTGTGTTCCTACTGTAGAGCACCAAGCTAACTAGTACTACTACTCTTTGTAGTATACGTTTTCTTCGACCATGGAGCATAGGTCCACGCACGGACGTGACCATGTCGCATGCATGCACCTGCGGGTGCGAGTTGGCATGGAATCCGTTACTACTACTTTTCGCCATCATTAGTTGTAGCCGTGTGATCCCCTGTCGTCCACATTCGGTTGGTTTGGTTCCCATCAAATCGTCCCGTCCATCGACCGATACTTCCACCAACAAACCTACGCGCATGCGTTTATCTGGATGGTCTGAATTCCATTCCAGATGGATGGGCGCTGGCTAGACCGTTTCAACTTGAAAGAAATGTCAACATTTGAAACCATTACGTTCTCGGTGGTGCGCAGTATGTATGCATTTACACGTGTGTAGTTTTTTCTTCATAGTAATACACGTCTCATTCATATAACAAAAATCAAAAATCATGTTACAAGACCGTATACACCAACCTGACAAAACTGAAAAAACAATAAAACTCTAGCCTTTACATAAAGGACCACTAGTCAAAAAAGAAAATAATAATCAAGACCAAAGAATCCCGAAACTTGACTGCCACCCGCCTTCGGCACCACCGTAGTAGCCACCCAAGGAAAATATGACGGATCACCTCTTCATCTGAGATCGCCGTGGCTCCATTGTGATGAAGTGGCACCGCCGAAGATACATGCGTTATGATGCCTCCAAATTGTTCAAGCGGTAAGCGCGATAAACGAGCAGATGCCCTTTCGATGGCTAGCCAGGGAATTCTGCATGGCCGATGCCCACCATTGAAATGATAGATACATTCATTTGAGGAATAAGACTGGGATAAATATTTTGAAACGAAGGGAGTAGGTAGCAAGACGGACTAAGCTACATGCCCACGCATGTAACACAAACACTACTCACAAACCAACACGGCACGGAAAAATCGAATGCACTCCAGTCCTTGTTCCTCTCGACGTACTGGGCACAGCAGGTGCAGATGGCAGCTAGAGCTAGCTTAACCGGAGCTCCACGGCCACGGCCGGACGGAGTATCCACCGACGATCCGTACGTCGGTGTCGCATAAAGAGCCGGCCAGCAAGAGGGTGACGTGAATGTGAGCAGCTTCCCTGCGCTTTGGGTCGTTGACATGCAAGCATGCACACACCTTTTTGGGTCAACGACCAGTTGGCTGATGGACCGATGGAAATTGTGCCTTAAATTGATGCTGGTGCGTCCCCTGCCTCATTCTCCAAATTTGCTGATAGATCTTTTTTTCGAGAATCTTATTTCCTGATAGATGTGTGTGTGTGTGTGTGTGTGTGTGTGTGTGTGTGTGTGTGTGAGAGAGAGAGAGAGAGAGAGAGAGAGAGAGCATGTCGTGTATGGGTTGACTGCTTGATATACCTTATGCATGTAAAGGTGGTGTTCATGGAAGGAAAAAAAATCCATTGAATCACTGTGTTAGTTACCACCGCGACAGGTTCTGGTCTTTTAACTAAGCTTGAAAAAAAACTGGAAAGTAGTTTTCAACTGGTCGATAGAGATACTCCCTCCTTCCCAAAATATAAGACGCGATTGACTTTTTACGGTCTTTGATGCACAACTTTGACCACTAATATATATCAAAGTATATGGATTGAACATGTATAAATGACATTGTTGTATTTGTCTTGCAAAGCAATTTTATTTCATATGTATGTATAATAATTTTATAGACATATAATACATAAAAAATATAGTCAAAGTTGTGCAACAAAGACCAGAAAAGTCAAACCGTGCCTCATATTTTGGGAAGGAGGGAGTACTAATCAATAGAGATCCTAACACATTTCAACTGGTCGATAGATGTTGGCACATGGCACGTACGTACGCAGCAGGGCAGACTATTGGCTAGACCGCTAGAGTCGTATAATATATAGGTTTTTTTAGGGGTATGCCAAATCTTTATTGCTCCATTGCTTGGATATTTAGAGGAAAACAAACATGGTAATGGGGTGAGAGATGAGCCTCAACTGAAGACCCTGGTCAAATGTGAGTGAAAATTTGACATATGCCGTGCCACTGAAAGAACTTTCAACAACGAGACGAGACGGGAAAGTCTTAGATGAGCCATGAGCATAAAATCACATCCATGCGAACAGTTCGGACACACACACCGACACGGGCTCTTGGGCCATCGCCAGCGACATGATCCATTAGGCTGGTCACAATGGGCAAGAACATAGTCTAGTAACTTACACACTTTCCTAGACTATGTTACTACCTCCACAGTGGGTAGGAACATCTATGTAGTGTCATGCAACAATGTATTTATTAGGTTATAGACTCATTGTTTCTTGGAGTGTGTGATGTTCCGGTAACTTAGCTAGTTACCACAAGCACCTCTCTCTTCATTAAATATATGACACATAAGCAAAGTTGTATTGAAGTGTGTGATGTTACTCCTAAGTTCCTCCCCATTGTGACCAGCCTTAGCACAGACAGAAAGATTAAGTTATTATATTAATTACGTCGAGTTAATTAAGCACATGAAAAAGGGGGTGTAGCTCAATTGATAGAGCACTAATCAATGCAGAATAGAGGCACGGGGTTTGATTCCTCGCATCTCCAAAAATTTCCATTTTATCGAACGTGCTATATTTTTTTACTCCAAAAACTGGCAATGGCAAGACCACCACCTCGACGAGCTTGCCATGCATGCATGCGTCATGTGTAGTATTCATGTGTGGATCATAATTCATAAGTACAGTTTTTGCCGGCCCCGCTCGATGTATTGACGAGGTATTAACATTTTTTGTTTTCAAGGAAGGGATTTCACCCCTGTTTTTTCATATAAAGAAACCAGACTAGATGTTTACAGGGTACTAACTTTACAAGAGATGCACATTCATAATGTTTCATCCTACTCCTTCATGTGCTGCGAGAGCTCTTTCAGAGTTAACCCAGTGATCAGTGATCAAGCCAACATACTGCACCCAGCTGAGCTGTTCCAAAAATGACATTCAAACACTTTTGATTTTGGACTGGAGGTACGTGCAAGAATATTATACGACTCCACTCATTGGGCCGCCGCCAAGAGTAATTAGTGACATTTCTTCTTCTTCTTCTTCCAGATATAGCTTGTTTTCCTGCCATGTGTCTGACCAGCTGTGAAAAGTAACTAACCGAACGCGGAAGATCGCAGGTACACGTGTGTAGGTGTCATCATCGCAAGCAGTTTTATACTAGTCGTACCGTCACTTATGGTCAGTAGTTTCATCGATCACTCATTACTCCACGTAGTAAGAAGAACAAAACATAGATCGGTCTGCAGACTATCAGCGACTTGACTTTGCTTGTACCATCGAACGAATTGCTTAATTTCTGTTAGCCTATGCATGCATGCTGGTTTCTGCTGGAGCACTCGCTGATGCGTGCTGGCTCGATTCGGTGAAGATCGATCAATGTCTCAAGCCAAATAGTCGGAAAAATCTAGTACTCCATCCGTTCTGCTGAAATCTGAGATGGACTCTAGGCCCATATTGCAATTTCTGAAAAATCTCTAAGGGCCCATGTGGGTTATATGGCACTAGGTGTGGTGGGAAGTTTAGTCCCACCCCGGAAGTGAAAGGAGAGTTGGAGTGGTTTATAAGGGTTTCTCTTCTACATGCTATTGGAGCTTGAGAAGAGAAGAGGCCCTCGCGCACTCCTCCTCCTCCGCCGCGGCGCGGCGCGGGTTGCGGGATTGAGCCGAGCCGAGCTCACACCTACGCGCTTATCCCACGTCAGTACTAGCAGTATGTGTAGATTTGTCTACTGTTTGCTTAGTACGTGCATGTTTAGATCAGAGTCAGTACGTCATCAACTTAGTCAATGCCATGCTAGTGATTTACTCATGGATTAATTTAATCGAGAAATTGCCTATTTACTCAACACGTTCCATAATATAAGAGTATTTTTTTACATTAGTACCATTGATCGATCGATCGAGTGTTTTCTGCCGGAGCACTCGCTGATGCATGTGTTGTTTTTTTTCTTTTCTTCACGCGCGCGCGCACAGACGTGTCGATCTTATCCAGCCAGGGGTGATCTCCTTTTCTCCCAATTCCTCTTCGCACACCATCCCTCTCCTCCGCCGCTCACCAACGCCATGGCTGCCATGCAGGGCCGGGCCCACAGTGGTGCAAAACGGGCGGCCCACACAGGGCTCAAAATCCTGAGGGGCCCCATATTTTTTATACAGGTATTGTAATAGTTAGCGCTACTGGGCTGAGCGAGTCAGCGAGAGCAACCAGGCCATCGAGCGCTACTGGATGACTCCTCCATCGCTAAGGGTTCACGCAATGAGGCCACTGCTATATTATCTTAAGAAAAACTAGATCGGTACAGGGAATGGGATCCTGACTACGCTACAGGAAAACAACGTCTAGTCCACCTGAAAAAAAAAAACAACGTCTCGTCCGCTTGTCGCCTAGAGCCCTCGACGCCTCGAGCCCTTGACGTCGACGCCTCATCCCTCGGTGGCTCTGGATCGGTCCCCAGTCCTTTGATCGATTGGAGTTCAGATTCAGGCCAACTGAGCGACAGGCCGCTGCCGTGGTGCTGTCGTTGCCTTCTTCGAACTCGATAACATCATCTCGTCGAAATGATAGATGACAGACTCTAGCCTTCAGGTGCATAGCGAGTCCTTCTTGTCGATTAACTTCGGTTCCTACTTCTAATTCCTAATTTTCTAATTAATTATTGACAGTTGATCGTTACTACATTAGAGATTGGTTCTTACCTCCTCGGTTAAAAATCACAGGACTGAATATTATATGAGTTAGATGGTTCGTCTAATTGCCAAACATTAACGCATGATCTTCAATTGATATATGTTACATATAAATTCAATTTTATTTTATTCATCTTCTTTATCTTGTTTTTCAATAATACATATTTGAATCATCAAACCATCAGTCTGGTGCCTATAACCGCAAGAGAAAAGCACAAGAAGAAAATTTAATTAATAAATCTTATAATTGCTCGTTAGTTCATTTTTTTTGTGAAATAGGGCCCCATTTTTTAGTTTTGCACAGGGCTCCGGATTTTGCCGCCCGGCCCTGCTGCCCATCCTCCTCCACTCACAAACGCCATGGCTACCACTCTCCTCCTCCGCTCACCAACGCCATGGTTGCCCATCTCCTCCTCCCCCCTTGCGACCGACAGCAGCATGCCCGTCATTTGCTGCCGCAGTTTCCCCCCGCTTGGGATCCCTGTGTGCTGGCGCAGACGACGACATGATGTTCAAACCTGCGGTGGCGGATGCAATAACCGCTGGTCACCGGAGCTGCAACGACCTCGACCGGCGACACGGCGGTTGCACCACCGGTGCTGATGAAGATGCGCGGACACCGCGATGCTACATCAGGCACCAGCAGATGCGGGAACGACGTCCCCCATTTGGTGGACCCGGCCATGGAGGGTGCTGGATGGGCGGTGGTGGCGGTTTGCTACAGGCGACCATGGTTGATGCTGGAATCGGCCATGACAATGTTGGAACCGGCATTTGTCGATGTTACAACCGGCGTCTACGACGGGTTGCTGGAACCGGCGATGGCAGATGCTACAACCATGGTCGCGGAAGCTACAACCGGCGCCGCGCGATGCTACATCCGTGACGCCGCGGTGCTACATCCACACCGTGATTTTGCTGGAACCATGAGTCATTTTTCTTTTTGCTTCAACCAGCCATTGTTTTTGCTGGAACCATCAGGCATTTTGCTGGAACATGCGATTTCCATGGGTGCGAGCACGGAAACACTTTTTTGTTGGGATCGGCAAGCAATTTTTGATACAATCGATGAGCAGTTTTGCTTCAACCTGCATATTCTTTTGCTGGAATCTGTGTTTTCCAGAGATGCAAAGCATTTTTTGATGCAACCGGCGAGAAATTTTTCTTCAAACAACATCTAGTTTTGCTGGAACCAGCAATTCTAGAGCTGCGACATCTGAAGCTGAGCCATGAAGGGTCACCACTGCAACTGCGATGGCCACAGCGGCGAGACGTGCTGCAAGGTCGCCGGGGTTGCTGGAACGATGGTCCTGAGGAAGGGGGCGGAGAGGAGGTTTGATGCAACCCGATAGCGCGGGCGGCAAGCTGGCGAGTAGTGGCGACCCGGCAAGCGACAGGGGTTCGGCGAGCGGCCGTGTTCCGGTGAGCTTCGAAGGCCAGTCATCTCGTACGCGTCCCGGGCGACCCGGGCGCCCAACCCTAGCCGCCGCCAAACCCAGCCCCCACCTCCTTCCTCTCCTCCCGCCGCCGCCGGCACCTCCCGCCGCCGCCGGCAGGCGCCACCAGGCAAAGACCGCGCGGTGCCGGCGGCGGCGGGATCTCGTTTGACCTCGCCTGGAACAGGGGCCGCGGGGGGCTGCTTCTTCGGGCACGGCGGCGGCGGAGCTTGGCGGCCGGCGCGTCCGGTGGTGCGCGCTGGTGGTCAGATCCGCGGCGGCTAATCTGAGGCAGCGACCTCGCTGGGGCGGACGACGCTCCTTCGGTGGCGGGGAGTGCTCGTCGGTGTGGTAGGCTGGATCCCCTCGGATGCGCGGACAGCGAGGTCCCGGTGGGTGCTGGTCATGGCGCGGGGAGGCCCCGGGCTCCCCTCGTCAGATCGGAGGCGATCTGGTCCGCTCGTGTTGCACGACCTCCGGTCGGCCTGGATCTCCGGCGTGCACGCGCCTGCTGATGTTGTGTCTGGTTCGGAGGTGGCGGCAGGGTACTTGGCCGAGGGAAACCCTTGGCCGCCGGTGGCGGTCATGGTGTCGATGGCGTCCCGGATGCCATTCCCTCCTTGGTGGCGGCGCCGAGGCTAAACCTCCCCTGCCACCCCCCTTCCCCTACGCCCGGGTGAAAACCCTAGCCCCGGTGGCTAAGCAGCGGCGGCACCTTCTTGAAGGCGCCGACTTGGGCATGGGGATGTTGGGTGTGCATGGCGAGCTTGTCTGGTTCCTGGTGGCGGCCCGTCTGATCTACTGCGTCGCAGATCCGGGCATGTCTCGTGACTGCGGTGCTTATCTTCTGGTCGTGTCTCCGATGGCGACCTCGCCCTTCCTCACCTTGTATTTGCCGTGGTGGAGCGATACTTCATCTCACTCATTGATGGCGGCGGAGATCGGCGGCATGGCGCTGTGGAGGCTCGGCGTCCGATGCGCGGAGATGGACTCGCGCAGGAGGAGGTAGCTGTCTGGCGTCATGGTGACGTCGATGGCAGATGTGGCCTTCACAAAAGTAGAAGACTCAATATAATTTGAAAACGGACTTGTGGAAGATGGCGGCGACGACACAAGAGTGCTTCTGACCGGATTGTGCCCCAGACCCGGTATGTGGCTCGGCTGGGGCTTCCGGCTATTGATATTAGGTTTAGATGAGTGGTTTGGGTACTGGCCCAGTTAGCATCCCTTCATCATATGGATAAGAGTAGCGACATATGTTGCCAAGATGGTGAATTCAGGTATATTATTTGTAATACTTTGTGAGGTCATCGAGAATAATTAATAAAGTGGCCGTATGCATCTCACAGATGCAGAGGCCAGGAGTCATCCTCCTTTTAAAAAAAAAAATCTCGTACACGTCCCCCACGGCGCTCGCGTGATTTAGATGCAAAAGCCAGAGAGGAGCGCGATTTTTGAGGACGAAGCATGCCCTGATCTGTCGTTTTTTAGGGGACCCTGATATGACGGCTAGAATACAGTGCGTCGGACGCGCTCTCCAAGACGAACAAGGCGTCTCGTTTCTTCCGGGTTGGTTGTAGAAAGAAAGAACAACGTCCTTTTTGTTTTGAGATAAAAGAATAACGTCCTTGATGGGCCGACGGACTGGGCTGCCGCAGACGTGATGCTATGGACTCTTGGGCCATCCGTAACGGGCTCAGACATAATCAGTTTTAACCCCGGTAATTAGAACTAACATACCCAATTAACCCTATATGTTCATATTAAAGGGGATGTAGATCAATTGGTAGAGCGCTAATCAATGCGGAATAGAGGCACAGGGTTCGATTCCTCGCATCTCCAATCCAAATATTTGTTTCTGTCATCGTGGTATTCTTTTTCGGCCCTGCGCGATTGAATGTTACTTCCATGTTTTTTAATTGGGCTTGAAGGTTGAGTCAAATCCATATATATAAGAACAGCCTGTTATTGGGCTGGAGGCCCCCCCTCCTCCTCCGTTTTTCTGAGCCCAGCAATAAACATGCTGACGGCCAGCACAGTTTGAAGTGCCTAATGAACCCAGCGGAAGATCATGCCAATTGTAGACGCAAATTTATGTGAAACTGAAATTAGTTTGCAACATAGAAAGCATAGTAGGCCATGGTGGATATGCCTCCTTGGAATTCCTGAAGAAGAAGAAGCCATTGGAAGATCACGCCATTCACATGTGATCGGGCGGCCATTGACGTGTGAGTTTGGCCATCGATGCTTGGCCAATGCGTTCCTGTATTTGAGGAAGTTCGGTGGTTACTGCTGCTCGAGAAGTGTTATTTCCTATTTTGATGTTTGTCCTGATGGCCGAACTTGAACGTGTGAACTACTCAGCGTTTAGATCACTATTTTAGTATGAATGAACCAGGGCAAGATCCCTGATTTTCGAAGTAAAAAGAACATTCGCCAATGTATGACTAGTTTCTCTGAACCTATACAAGGGCAGATCAAAAGGAGTTTACCTGCAAAGTCAGCATGTCTCTAACTTTCTCTCAACATTTCTAAGCCGCCGTCGGACCCTACCTGCAAATGGATGCCTCACAGCAACAAATTTCATTCCTGACGTAGCTCTGTGTCGTGCCAACACAATTTTTTCCCTGACACGGCATGTTGTTGTGCCACACAGAAATGTCACCGCCGGCCGTCCGGTTCTCATCGCCCGTGCACCAGATGTTCACCGTCGCCGAGCTCCACGTCGCCGCCGCTGCCACCGGCTTCCCCGAACAGCAACTCGATCTCCTCGAGCGTCTTGCCGCTGGTCTCGGGCACGAACCAGAGCACGAACGCCACGGACAGCGCCGAGACGGCCGCGAACGCCGTGAACGCGCCGGCCACGGACGCGGCGCGGCAGATGGACAGGAACGACATGGCCACGGCGCCGCTGGTCAGCCGGTTCACCGCCAGGCCGAGGCCCACCGCCTGCGCGCGCAGCCTCAGCGGGTAGATCTCCGAGCTCAGCACCATGTTGATGGGCCCGATGCCCACCGAGAAGAAGGCCACGAAGCCGCACACCGTCACGATGGCCAGCGCGACCGCCGCGCCGCCCGGGAGCGCGCCGCGTGCGAGAAGGCAGAGAGACGCGGCGAGCACGGCCAGGCAGGCGGTGATGCCGACCGTGCTGATGAGGAGCAGGGGCTTCCGGCCGACGCGGTCGACCAGGAGTATGGCGATCACGATGAAGATCGTCTTGGAGAGCCCCACCGCGACGGTGGCGGCCAGGAGGTGGCCCTCACTGGCGATGCCGGCGTCACGGAATATGGTCGGGCTGTAGTAGACGAGCGCGTCGATGCCGGTGGCCTGCTGGAAGAACTGGACACCCAGCCCGGCGAGCAGCATCCGGCGGACGACCGGCGACGGCCTCGCGATCTCCCTCCACACCGCCTTGTCGTTGGTTGTCACGCGCGCCGACTCCTCGATCTCGGCGAGCCTCTCCTGCGCTTCTTCGTCGGTCTCGGTTACCTTAACAAGCACGGCCCGCGCATCGCCGGTGCGCCCCTGCATGACGAGCCGCCGCGGCGACTCCGGGATCACCGTGAGCACGTAGGCGACGGAGATGGACGGGAGGATGCCGGCGGCGAGCATGACGCGCCAGTTGACGTGGTCAGGGAGGCCCGCGAAGGCGAGATTGGAGACGTAGCCGAGGAGGATGCCGAAGCTTATGAAGATCTCAGGGAGGGAGGCGAGCGAGCCCCGATGCGCCGCTGGCGAGATCTCCGATATGTACACCGGCGCGACCATGAGGCCGAACCCGATGCCGATGCCAGCCAGCAGCCTCCCGGCCATGAGCGTGGCGAAGGACGGCGCGAGCGCCATCACGGTCGCGCCGGCCTGGAAGATGGCGGCCGCGAGCCCAATGGTCCGCTTCCGGCCGATGGCGTCGGACGTCCTGCCGGCAGCCAGGCTGCCGAGGAGCGAGATGAAGCTGAGGCAGCCGACGAGCACCTCCTGCTGTAGCTCGTCGATGTGGAGGTTCTTCTGGATGAAGATGATGCAGCCGCTCATCACACCGACGTCTGCAGAGAGAGACACGGCGATAGAACGAAAGCTATAACAAATCTGCATCAGGAAACACCATTGAGGAGCTGGAGCTCTGCTCCGCTGCTCACCGTACCGTAGCCGAGGAGGACGTGGTTGAGGGAGGCGAAGACGGAGCAGAAGAAGACGTGTCTCCTCGCGCCGCCGCGAACACGGACCCCGCCGCCGACGCCCTCCTCCTTCTCCACCACCGGCTCCGGCGGGAGCAGGTCGTCCATGCGCACGTACCTGCTCTTCCTTCCGAAGAACTCGGCCATGGATCTGAGGGAGGAGGGACACCAAGAGGAGGAGAAACCGAGGAATTTCATAATCATCCCCGGGCAGCCGTTCGTCGCCGCAGCAATGCTTTTGGAGTCGCCGCAGGTCGCAGCTCGCCGTGAATGGACGTAGCAAAAAATATGGCCGGTCGTAGCAAAAATCTACGATGCTTGCAGCAAAATCATCGTCGTCGCCGTGAATGATCGCAGCTCCGCCGTGAATGGACGTAGCAAAATAATTTGTCGGACGTAGCAAAAATCCACGATGGTTGCAATAAAATCTCGTCGCCGCCGTCGCGTGGTTGCAACTCAGCCGTGGATGAATGTAGCAAAAAACCTTGCCGATTATAGCAAAATCTGATGGCGGTGGCAGCAGAAATCGTCGTCTTCATTTGGTTCCAGCAAAAAAATATCAGTTCTAGCATCCCTCGTCGCCAAATGTAGCATCTCACGGCGGTTGCAACATTCAATAAAAAAAGGTGAAGCTCTGTAAGGGACATCCATGGTGACTGTTTCATCGATGTCTCCGGTGCTTAGTCTACCACAAAGATGACTCAAAAAGCTTGAAGCTTTTTTAAACTGTGGTTGAAGCTTTCGGGTGAACGATTGTAGCTTTTTCACTTGGACGGTGTGTGGTTGGAGCTTTCGAATCAAACGGTGGAAGCTTTCGAATCAAATGATGGAAGCTTTCGGGTGAAGCCGGGAACCAGTGACACATATGTTGGAACCAGTGACCACTAAAGTGAGTGTCACTAACGTCATGATACAAAAACCTGATAATTCAGTTAATTTGCACTAGTAGAAAAGAGGGCATTGGTCCAGACCGGGTCAGCCCATTAGTCCCGGTTCAGTCCAGAACCGGGACCAATGGTGGCATTGGACCCGGTTCGTGATCCCTGGGGGCCGGCCGGGCCACGTGGGCCATTGGTCCCGGTTCATCTGGACCTTTTGGTCCTGGTTGGTGGGACGAACCGGGACCAATGGGCCTCGCTCCTGGCCCACCACCATTGGTCCCGGTTGGTGCCACGAACCGGGACCAAAGGCTGCCCTTTAGTCCCGGCAATGAGGTGCCTATATATACCCCCTCGCGTAAGAGCAGAGCACACTGCTCTGTTTTTTCTGGCCGCCGAGGGGGAGAGGGCTTGGTGGTGCTCTAGCTCACCTCCTATGCACACAAGGTGTTCGATGGAATGCCCGAGCCACACTACTTAAGCTTTCTCCTCTCCAAGCTCGACCTCCAAGCTCCATTTTCCTCAATATTTGTCTAGGTTTAGCGGTCCGTCACACCCCGTCCCCGTCTTCACCGCCGTTGATCACCCGCGCCGATCTCATCGCCGGCACCACCGTGGCGAGCCTCTTGTTCTTATCTTCTTTCTGAAAGGAAAAATATTCTTACTTGTATGTTTAGATAGATACTTGTATTATTTTCTTACTTTTATTATTGCATCTTATATAGTGCGATGGTTTTGGTATCCGCCCCCGTCGGCCCTCGTCCTGTCTATGATTCGGATGTGGTATATATTACCTTTTCATAACTATTGGTTCATTTATTGTTTATGAAAATTATGCCGACCAACGTGACATAGATTTTATTTATCTAGGAGGTTGTTGAACCGGAAATTCCAACCGATCCTATTGTCAAGAGGTTAAATTTAGTTGAAAAAGAAAACAATTTCTTGAAGGAAAAAATAAGAAAAATTGAGGAGGAGAAGATGATATTGGAGTTGCATGTTGCGGATGTCGTCGATGATCAGAAGATCAAGATGGATGCAATGCGCTTGAAGATTAGAAAGATTAGAAAATATGACATTCATACCGAGGCTTGGTATCATTATGCCGTTGGATCAGTTATTACCTTGGTTGCGATTATGATCGCATTTGTTTTCACATTGAAATGTTTTACATAGTTTCAATGTATGGTTTAATTAATTTAGATGCTCTGCAGAGCTTTATGTTGTTCTGTAATGATTTTGGCTTGAAGATGAGAATTATGTATGTACTTTGGTTTTAATATGATGATGAACTTCTATTAATTTGGTCACTTAATTATCTATTCATGATGTTCTGTAATGATTTTTGACACACTTAATTATATATAATGCACGCAGATGAACCGGCAATAGATGTACGGTAACAAACACACCTCTGAGTACATTAAGGGCACGCATGATTTTCTCGAAGTGGCTGAGGCAAACAAGCAGAATGGTTTTATGTGTTGTCCATGCCCTATATGTGGGAATACGAAGTCTTACTCTGACCAAAAAATCCTTCACATCCACCTGCTTTACAAGGGTTTCATGCCACACTATAATGTTTGGATGAGGCACGGAGAAATAGGGGTTATGATGGAAGACGGCGAAGAAGAAGAGTACGATGACAACTATGTGCCCCCTGAATACGGTGATGCTACTGAACATCAAGAGGAACCAAACGATGTGCACGATGATGCTGCAACGGGCGAAGCTGCTGAAGATCAAGAGGAACCAGACGATGTGCCCGATGATGATGATCTCCGCCGGGTCATTGTCGATGCAAGGACGCAATGCGAAAGTCAAAAGGAGAAGCTGAAGTTCGATCGCATGTTAGAGGATCACAAAAAAGGGTTGTACCCCAATTGCGAAGATGGCAACACAAAGCTCGGTACCGTACTGGAATTGCTGCAGTGGAAGGCAGAGAATGCTGTGCCATACAAAGGATTTGAGAAGCTACTGAAAATATTGAAGAAGAAGTTTCCAAAGGATAACGAATTGCCTGACAGTACATACACAACAAAGAAGGTCGTATGCCCTCTAGGATTGGAGGTGTAGAAGATACATGCATGCCCTAATGACTGCATCCTCTACCGCGGTTCGTACAAGGATCTGAACGCATGCCCGGTATGCGGTGCATTACGGTATAAGATCAGACGAGATGACCCTGGTGATGTTGACGGCGACCCCCGCAGGAAGAGGGTTCATGCGAAGGTGATGTGGTATGCTCCTATAATACCACGGTTGAAACGTCTGTTCAGAAACGGAGAGCATGCCAAGTTGATGCGATGGCACAGTTAGGACCGTAAGAAAGACGGGAAGTTGAGAGCACCCGCTGACGGGTCGCAGTGGAGAAAAATCGAGAGAAAGTACTGGGCTGAGTTTGCACGTGACCCAAGGAACGTATGATTTGCTTTAAGCGCGGATGACATTAATCCTTTCGGGGAGCAGAGCAGCAATCACAGCACCTGGCCCGTGACTCTATGTATGTATAACCTTCCTCCTTGGATGTGCATGAAGTGGAAGTTCATTATGATGCCAGTTCTCATCCAAGGCCCTAAGCAACCCAGCAACTACATTGATGTGTACCTAAGGCCATTAGTTGAAGAAATTTTACAGCTGTGGAATGGAAACGATGTACGTACGTGGGATGAGCATAAACAGGAGGAATTTGACCTAAAAGCGTTGCTATTCGTGACCATCAACGATTGGCCCGCTCTCAGTAACCTTTCAGGACAGACAAACAAGGGATACCACGCATGCACGCACTATTTACTTCACACCGAAAGTATATACCTGGGAAGCTGCAGGAAGAATGTGTACCTGGGCCATCGTCGATTTCTTCCGACCAACCATCAATGTCGAAAGAAAGGCAAGCATTTCAAAGGCGAGGCAGATCACCGGAAGAAGCCCGCCATGCGTACCGGTGATCACGTACTTGCTATGGTCAATGATTTACACGTAATCTTTGGAAAGGGTCCCGACGCAGTAGCTGTTCTGAATGACGCTGGGGGACACGCACCCATGTGGAAGAAGAAATCTATATTTTGGGACCTACCCTACTGGAAAGACCTAGAGGTCCGCTCTTCAATTAACGGGATGCACATGACGAAGAACCTTTGCGTGAACCTGCTAGGATTCTTGGGCGTGTATGGAAAGACAAAAAATACATCTGAGGCACGGGAGGACCTGCAACGTTTGCACAAAAAAAGACGGCATGCCTCCAAAGCAGTATGAAGGTCCTGCCAGCTATGCTCTTACCAAAGAAGAGAAGGAAATCTTCTTTGAATGCTTGCTTAGTATGAAGGTCCCGACTGGCTTCTCATCGAATATAAAGGGAATAATAAATATGCCAGAGAAAAAGTTCCAGAACCTAAAGTCTCATGACTGCCATGTGATTATGACGCAACTGCTTCGAGTTGCATTGAGGGGGATTCTACCGGAAAACGACCGATTAGCCATTGTGAAGCTATGTGCATTCCTCAATGCAATCTCTCAGAAGGTGATCGATTCATAAATCATACCAAGGCTAAGGAGTGATGTGGTGCAATGTTTTGTCAGTTTCGAGCTGGTGTTGCCACCATCCTTCTTCAACATCATGACGCACGTCCTAGTTCATCTAGTCGACGAGATTGTCATTCTGGGCTCCGTATTTCTACACAATATGTACCCCTTTGAGAGGTTCATGGGAGTCCTAAAGAAATATGTCCGTAACCGCGCTAGGCCAGAAGGAAGCATCTCCATGGGCCATCAAATAGAGGATGTAATCGGGTTTTTTGTTGACTTCATTCCTGGCCTTAAGAAGATAGGTCTCCCTAAATCGCGGTATGAGGGGAGACTGACTGGAAAAGGCACGCTTGGAAGGGACTCAATAATATGCAGGGACGGATATTCTTGGTCTCAAGCATACTACACAGTTCTACAGAACTCTACCTTGGTGACCCCGTATGTCGATGAACACAAGAACAGCCTGCGCTCCAAACACCCGGAGCAGTGCGACGACTAGATTACATGTGAACACATCAGGACTTTCAGCAGTTGGTTGGAAACACGTCTCAGAGGTGACAACACTGTTTGTGATGAGTTGTACTTG
Organism: Triticum aestivum; assembly: GCF_018294505.1. Taxonomy (NCBI): domain Eukaryota; kingdom Viridiplantae; phylum Streptophyta; class Magnoliopsida; order Poales; family Poaceae; genus Triticum; species Triticum aestivum. Next base: position 788,503,718 of record NC_057798.1, on the reverse strand, counting down.
TTGTCCAGGGGACCATCTTCGACTGTTATGATTTGGAAAGAATACGAGATAAATGGGAATACATTTTACACGATTGACCAAGATCAAAAGAGCACCAACCAAAACATCGGTGTCCGCTTTGATGCAATGTCACATCCCTAGATCTGGTTTGCCCTAGCCTAGCCCCTCATGAAGGAAATATGCCCTAGAGGCAATAATAAAGTTATTATTTATTTCCTCATATCATGATAAATGTTTATTATTCATGCTAGAATTGTATTAACCGGAAACATGATACATGTGTGAATACAAAGACAAACATATAGTCACTAGTATGCCTCTACTTGACTAGCTCATTAATCAAAGATGGTTATGTTTCCTAACCATTGACATGTGTTGTCATTTGATTAATGGGATCACATCATTAGGAGAATGAGGTGATTGACATGACCCATCCCGTTAGCTTAGCACTTGATCGTTTAGTATTCTGCTATTGCTTCCTTCATGACTTATACATGTTCCTATAACTATGAGAATTGTGTAACTCCCGTTTATCGGAGGAACACTTTGGGTACTACCAAACGTCACAACGTAACTGGGTGATTATAAAGGAGTACTACAGGTGTCTCCGAAGGTACATGTTGAGTTAGCATAATTCGAGATTAGGTTTTGTCACTCCGATTGTCGGAGAGGTATCTCTGGGCCCTCTCGGCAATGCTCATCACCTAAGCCTTGCAAGAATGTAACTAATGAGTTAGTTATAAGATGAAGTATTACAAAACGAGTAAAGAGACTTGTCGATAACGAGATTGAACCAGGTATTGGATACCGACGATCGAATCTCGGACAAGTAACATACCGATGACAAAGGGAACAACGTATGTTGTTATGCGGTTTGACCGATAAAGATCTTCGTAGAATATGTAGGAACCAATATGGGCATCCAGGTCCCGCTATTGATTATTGACCAGAGATGTGTCTCAGTCATGTCTACATCGTTCTCGAACCGTAGGGTCCGCACGCTTAAGGTTTAGATGACAGTTATATTATGAGTTTATGTATTTTGATGTACCTAAGGTTGTTCGGAGTCCCGGATATGATTACGGACATAACGAGGAGTCTCGAAATGGTCGAGACATAAAGATTGATATATTGGACGGATATATTTGGACACCGGAAAGGTTCCGGAGAAGTTTGGAGCCCCAGAAGGTTACCGGAACCCCCCGGGAGGTATATGGGCCTTATTGGGCCCATGTAGGAGGAAGAGAGAAGGAGCAAGGGAAGGGGGCGCGCCCCCCCAAGCCCAATCCGAATTGGGGAAGGGGGCCGGCCCCCCCTTTCCTTTCTCCTTCCCCCTCTTCCTATTACTACTACTAGTACTACTTCCTAATACTAGTACTCTTTCCTTCCCCCTCCAAATAAGATAAGGAAAAGAGAGGGAAACCTACTTGGAGTAGGTTTCCCCCTCCTCATGGCGCGCCCCCCCTAGGGCCGGCCACCTCCTCCCTCCCTCCTTTATATACGGGGGTAGGGGGGCACTCTAGAACACACAAGTTGATCATTGATCGTTCCTTAGCCGTGTGCGGTGCCCCCCTCCACGATATTACACCTCGGTCATATTGTAGCAGTGCTTAGGCGAAGCCCTGCAACAGGAGAACATCAAGATCGTCACCACGCCATCGTGCTGACGGAACTCCCCCTCGGCGCCTCTGCTGGATCGGAGATCGAGGGTGCGTCATCGAGCTGTACGCGTGTCAAGAACTCGGAGGTGTCGGAGTAACGGTACTTGGATCGGTTGAACCGGAGGACGTACGACTACTTCCTCTACGTTGCGTCAACGCTTCCGCTTCGGTCTACGAGGGTACGTAGACAACACTCTCCCCTCGTTGCTATATCATCACCATGATCTTGCGTGTGCGTAGGAATTTTTTTGAAATTACTACGTTTCCCTTCGGTGGTATCAGAGCCAGGTTTTATGTGTTGATGTTATATGCATGAGTAGAACACAAGTAAGTTGTGGACGATATAAGTCATACTGCCTACCAGCATGTCATACTTTGGTTCAGCGGTATTGTGAGATGAAGCGGCCCGGACCGACATTACGCGTACGCTTACGCGAGACTGGTTTCACCGTTACGAGCACTCGTGCTTAAAGGTGGCTGGCGGGTGTCTATCTCTCTCACTTTAGTTGAACCGAGTGTGGCTACGCCCGGTCCTTGTGAAGGTTAAAACGGAGTCTATTTGACAAACTATCGTTGTGGTTTTGATGCGTAGGTGAGATTGGTTCTTGCTTAAGCCCGTAGCAGCCACGTAAAATTTGCAACAACAAAGTAGAGGATGTCTAACTTGTTTTTGCAGGGCATGTTGTGATGTGATATGGCCAAGACATGATGCTATATTTTATTGTATGAGATGATCATGTTTTGTAACCGAAGTTATCGGCAACTGGCAGGAGCCATATGGTTGTCGCTTTATTGTATGAAATGCAAACGCCTTGTAATTGCTTTACTTTATCACTAAGCGGTAGCGATAGTCGTAGAAGCAATAGATGGCGTAACGACAACGATGCTACGATGGAGATCAAGGTGTCGCGCTGGTGACGATGGTGATCACGACGGTGCTTCGAAGATGGAGATCACAAGCACAAGATGATGATGGCCATATCATATCACTTATATTGATTGCATGTGATGTTTATCCTTTATCTTATCTTGCTTTGTTTGATGGTAGCATTTTAAGATGATCTCTCACTAATTATCAAGAAGTGTTCTCCCTGAGTATGCACCGTTGCGAAAGTTCTTCGTGCTGAGACACCACGTGATGATCGGGTGTGATAGGCTCTACGTTCAAATACAACGGGTGCAAAACAGTTGCACACGCGGAATACTCAGGTTATACTTGACGAGCCTAGCATATACAGATATGGCCTTGGAACACGGGGACCGAAAGGTCGAGCGTGAATCATATAGTAGATATGATCAACATAGAGATGTTCACCATTGAAACTACTCCATCTCACGTGATGATCGGACATGGTTTAGTTGATTTGGATCACGTAATCACTTAGATGACTAGAGAGATATCTGTCTAAGTGGGAGTTCTTTAGTAATATGATTAATTGAACTTAAATTTATCATGAACTTAGTACCTGATAGTATTTTGCTTGTCTATGTTTGTTTGTAGATAGATGGCTCGTGCTATTGTTCCGTTGGATTTTAATGCGTTCCTTGAGAAAGCAAAGTTGAAAGATGATGGTAGCAATTACACGGACTGGGTCCGTAACCTGAGGATTATCCTCATTGCTGCACAGAAGAGTTACGTCCTGGAAGCACCGCTGGGTGCCAGGCCTGCTGCTGATGCAACTGACGACGTTAAGAACGTCTGGCAGAGCAAAGTTGATGACTACTCTATAGTTCAGTGTGCCATGCTTTACGGCTTAGAACCGGGTCTTCAACGACGTTTTGAACGTCATGGGGCATATGAGATGTTCCAGGAGTTGAAGTTAATATTTCAAGCAAATGCCCGGATTGAGAGATATGAAGTCTCCAATAAGTTCTACAGCTGCAAGATGGAGGAGAATAGTTCTGTCAGTGAGCATATACTCAAAATGTCTGGGTATAATAATCACTTGATTCAACTAGGAGTTAATCTTCCGGATGATAGCGTCATTGACAGAATTCTCCAATCACTGCCACCAAGCTACAAGAGCTTTGTGATGAACTATAATATGCAAGGGATGAACAAATCTATTCCCGAGCTCTTTGCGATGCTGAAAGCCGCGGAGGTAGAAATCAAAAAGGAGCATCAAGTGTTGATGGTCAACAAGACCACTGGTTTCAAGAAAAGGGGCAAAGGGAAGAAGAAGGGGAACTTCAAAAGGAACGGCAAACAAGTTGCTGCTCAAGTGAAGAAACCCAAGTCTGGACCTAAGCCTGAAACTGAGTGCTTCTACTGCAAGCAGACTGGACACTGGAAGCGGAACTGCCCCAAGTATTTGGCGGATAAGAAGGATGGCAAAGTAAACAAAGGTATATGTGATATACATGTTATTGATGTGTACCTTACTAATGCTCGCAGTAGCACCTGGGTATTTGATACTGGTTCTGTTGCTAACATTTGCAACTCGAAACAGGGACTACGGATTAAGCGAAGATTAGCTAAGGACGAGGTGACGATGCGTGTGGGAAATGGTTCCAAAGTCGATGTGATCGCGGTCGGCTCGCTACCTCTACATCTACCATCGGGATTAGTTTTAGACCTGAATAATTGTTATTTGGTGCCTGCGTTGAGCATGAACATTATATCTGGATCTTGTTTGATGCGAGACGGTTATTCATTTAAATTAGAGAATAATGGTTGTTCTATTTATATGAGTAATATCTTTTATGTTCATGCACCCTTGAAGAGTGGTCTATTTTTATTAAATCTCGATAGTAGTGATACACATATTCATAATGTTGAAGCCAAAAGATGCAGAGTTGATAATGATAGTGCAACATATTTGTGGCACTGCCGTTTAGGTCATATCGGTGTAAAACGCATGAAGAAACTCCATACTGATGGACTTCTGGAATCACTTGATTATGAATCACTTGGTACTTGCGAACCGTGCCTCATGGGCAAGATGACCAAAACACCGTTCTCCGGATATATGGAGAGAGCAACAGATTTGTTGGAAATCATACATACAGATGTATGTGGTCCGATGAATGTTGAGGCTCATGGCGGATATCGTTATTTCCTCACCTTCACAGATGATTTGAGCAGATATGGGTATATCTACTTGATGAAGCACAAGTCTGAAGCATTTGAAAAGTTCAAAGAATTTCAGAGTGAAGTAGAAAATCATCGTAACAAGAAAATAAAGTTTCTACGATCTGATCGTGGAGGAGAATATTTGAGTTACAAGTTTGGTTTACATTTGAAACAATGTGGAATAGTTTCGCAACTCACGCCACCTGGAACACCACAGCGAAATGGTGTGTCCGAACGTCATAATCGTACTTTACTTGATATGGTGCGATCTATGATGTCTCTTACCGATTTACCGCTATCGTTTTGGGGTTATGCTTTAGAGACGGCCACATTCACGTTAAATAGGGCACCATCAAAATCCGTTGAGACGACGCCTTATGAACTGTGGTTTGGCAAGAAACCAAAGTTGTCATTTCTCATAGTTTGGGGCTGCGATACTTATGTGAAGAAACTTCAACCAGATAAGCTCGAACCCAAATCGGAGAAATGTGTCTTCATAGGATACCCAAAGGAGACAATTGGGTACACCTTCTATCACAGATCTGAAGGCAAGATTTTCGTTGCTAAAATTGGATCCTTTCTAGAGAAGGAGTTTCTCTCGAAAGAAGTGAGTGGGAGGAAAGTAGAACTTGATGAGATAACTGTATCTACTCCCTTATTGGAAAGTAGTTCATCACAAGAACCGGTTCCTGTGACAACTACACCAATTAGTGAGGAAGCTAATGATATTGATCATGAAACTTCAGATCAAGTTTCTACTGAACCTCGTAGGTCTACCAGAGTAAGATCCGCACCAGAGTGGTACGGAAATCCTATTCTGGAAGTCATGTTACTAGACCATGATGAACCTACGAACTATGAGGAAGCGATGATGAGCCCAGATTCCGCAAAATGGCTAGAGGCCATGAAATCTGAGATAGGATCCATGTATGAAAACAAAGTATGGACTTTGGTTGACTTGCCCGATGATCGGCAAGCCATTGAGAATAAATGGATCTTTAAGAAGAAGACTGACGCTGATGGTAATGTTACTGTCTACAAAGCTCGACTTGTTGCAAAAGGTTTTCGACAAGTTCAAGGGGTTGACTACGATGAGACTTTCTCACCCGTAGCGATGCTTAAGTCTGTCCGAATCATGTTGGCTATTGCTGCATTTCATGATTATGAAATTTGGCAAATGGATGTCAATACTGCATTCTTGAATGGATTTCTAGAAGAAGAGTTGTATATGATGCAACCTGTAGGTTTTGTTGATCCAAAAGGTGCTGACAAAGTGTGCAAGCTCCAACGTTCCATTTATGGACTGGTGCAAGCATCTCGGAGTTGGAATAAACGTTTTGATAGTGTGATCAAAGCATATGGCTTTATACATACTTTTGGAGAAACCTGTATTTACAAGAAAGTGAGTGGGAGCTCTGTAGCATTTCTAGTTTTATATGTTGATGACATATTATTAATTGGAAATGATATAGAATTTCTGGATAGCATAAAGGGATACTTGAATAAAAGTTTTTCTATGAAAGACCTCGGTGAAGCCGCTTACATATTGGGCATCAAGATCTATAGAGATAGATCAAGACGCTTAATAGGACTTTCACAAAGTACATACCTTGACAAAATTTTGAAAAAGTTCAAAATGGATCAGGCAAAGAAAGGATTCTTGCCTGTGCTACAAGGTGTGAAGTTGAGTCAAACTCAATGCCCGACCACAGCAGAAGATAGAGAGAAAATGAAAGATGTTCCCTATGCTTCAGCCATAGGCTCTATCATGTATGCAATGCTGTGTACCAGACCTAACGTATGCTTAGCAATAAGCTTGGCAGGTAGGTACCAAAGTAATCCAGGAGTGGATCACTGGACAGCGGTCAAGAACATCCTGAAATACCTGAAAAGGACTAAGGATATGTTTCTCGTATATGGAGGTGACAAAGAGCTAGTCGTAAATGGTTACGTCGATGCAAGCTTTGACACTGATCTGGACGATTCTAAATCGCAGACCGGATACGTGTTTTTATTAAACGGTGGAGCTGTAAGTTGGTGCAGTTCTAAACAAAGCGTCGTGGCAGGATCTACATGTGAAGCGGAGTACATAGCTGCTTCTGAAGCAGCAAATGAAGGAGTCTGGATGAAGGAGTTCATTTCCGATCTAGGTGTCATACCTAGTGCATCGGGACCAATGAAGATCTTCTGTGACAATACTGGTGCAATTGCCTTGGCAAAGGAATCCAGATTTCACAAGAGGACCAAGCACATCAAGAGACGCTTCAATTCCATTCGGGACCAAGTCCAAGTGGGAGACATAGAGATTTGCAAGATACATACGGATCTGAATGTTGCAGACCCGTTGACTAAGCCTCTCTCACGAGCAAAACATGATCAGCACCAAGACTCCATGGGTGTTAGAATCATTACTATGTAATCTAGATTATTGACTCTAGTGCAAGTGGGGGACTGAAGGAAATATGCCCTAGAGGCAATAATAAAGTTATTATTTATTTCCTCATATCATGATAAATGTTTATTATTCATGCTAGAATTGTATTAACCGGAAACATGATACATGTGTGAATACATAGACAAACATATAGTCACTAGTATGCCTCTACTTGACTAGCTCATTAATCAAAGATGGTTATGTTTCCTAACCATTGACATGTGTTGTCATTTGATTAATGGGATCACATCATTAGGAGAATGAGGTGATTGACATGACCCATCCCGTTAGCTTAGCACTTGATCGTTTAGTATTCTGCTATTGCTTCCTTCATGACTTATACATGTTCCTGTAACTATGAGAATTGTGTAACTCCCGTTTACCGGAGGAACACTTTGGGTACTACCAAACGTCACAACGTAACTGGGTGATTATAAAGGAGTACTACAGGTGTCTCCGAAGGTGCATGTTGAGTTAGCATAATTCGAGATTAGGTTTTGTCACTCCGATTGTCGGAGAGGTATCTCTGGGCCCTCTCGGCAATGCTCATCACCTAAGCCTTGCAAGCATGTAACTAATGAGTTAGTTATAAGATGAAGTATTACAGAACGAGTAAAGAGACTTGTCGATAACGAGATTGAACTAGGTATTGGATACCGACGATCGAATCTCGGACAAGTAACATACCGATGACAAAGGGAACAACGTATGTTGTTATGCGGTTTGACCGATAAAGATCTTCGTAGAATATGTAGGAACCAATATGGGCATCCAGGTCCCGCTATTGGTTATTGACCAGAGATGTGTCTCAGTCATGTCTACATCGTTCTCGAACCGTAGGGTCCGCACGCTTAAGGTTTCGATGACAGTTATATTATGAGTTTATGTATTTTGATGTACCGAAGGTTGTTCGGAGTCCCGGATATGATTACGGACATAACGAGGAGTCTCGAAATGGTTGAGACATAAAGATTGATATATTGGACGGATATATTTGGACACCGGAAAGGTTCCGGAGAAGTTTGGAGCCCCAGAAGGTTACCGGAACCCCCCGGGAGGTATATGGGCCTTATTGGGCCCATGTAGGAGGAAGAGAGAAGGAGCAAGGGAAGGGGGCGCGCCCCCCCAAGCCCAATCCGAATTGGGGAAGGGGGCCGGCCCCCCCTTTCCTTTCTCCTTCCCCCTCTTCCTATTACTACTACTAGTACTACTTCCTAATACTAGTACTCTTTCCTTCCCCCTCCAAATAAGATAAGGAAAAGAGAGGGAAACCTACTTGGAGTAGGTTTCCCCCTCCTCATGGCGCCCCCCCCCTAGGGCCGGCCACCTCCTCCCTCCCTCCTTTATATACGGGGGTAGGGGGGGGGCACCCTAGAACACACAAGTTGATCATTGATCATTCCTTAGCCGTGTGCGGTGCCCCCCTCCACGATATTACACCTCGGTCATATTGTAGCAGTGCTTAGGTGAAGCCCTGCAACAGGAGAACATCAAGATCGTCACCACGCTGTCGTGCTGACGGAACTCCCCTCGGCGCCTCTGCTGAATCGGAGATCGAGGGTGCGTCATCGAGCTGTACGCGTGTCAAGAACTCGGAGGTGCCGGAGTAACGGTACTTGGATCGGTTGAACCGGAGGACGTACGACTACTTCCTCTACGTTGCGTCAACGCTTCCGCTTCGGTCTACGAGGGTACGTAGACAACACTCTCCCCTCGTTGCTATATCATCACCATGATCTTGCGTGTGCGTAGGATTTTTTTTGAAATTACTACGTTTCCCTTCACCTCTTGTGTGCGTCATGTTTAAATTTCAATGAATTTGAAATGGGGATTGTCCAAACCCTAGCATCAAAGGAATTCACTAGGTTCAACTAAAATTTTTCTGAGTGATTCCAAATGGCTTTTAAAAATTTCATCATTTCTGGATAATGTTGGAAACAATAACCAGAGGTGTTGCACATTTTTCCATGACATATTTGGGCTCTGAATTAAGTCATATAGTATTTGAATTTGGGCATTTAAATGCTAGTAAATATTTTAAATGTCCAAATAATCCCAAACTAAAATGTTCCATGCTGGATATATTCCATTTAGTGGCCATGAGCAGTTTGGTGATTTTTGGAGTTGCCTAGGTATTTTTAGAAAAACCACAAAGTTACAGAAAATTAGAAAAGCAGACAGAAATAAAAAGAGAGAGAGAGGGAAACTGACCTGGCAGCCCACCACCAGGCCCACCTAGCCGGCCCAGCCCAGCAGCCGCTCCAGCGAGCTGCTTGTCTTGGCCAAGCAGGCAGGCAGGTGCTCGACGCCGGCTCCAGCACACGCCACGCAGCTGCCCGTCGCCCTGCTTCCTCCCCTTGCCGCTCTGCTGGCCTGGACGACTTCCACGTCGTGCCCCGCACCCCCTGGACACCTCACTCGCTCTCCCTCCGCCATGGCCGACGCTGCTGCGCCCGCGCCACCGTGAAACCGCGTCCACCATCGTCCCCGTACCGAGGCACCATGTCCAACAACTCCACCGTCGTCGACTCCATCGAGCAGCCCGAGCACCGAGCGCTCGCGAGCCCTGCTTCGTCTTCTTCGAGCTCATCCTCACCGAGCACCGCCGAAGATCCCCTTCACCGTCGCCGCTGCACCAGCTCGTCCCTGACCGCGCCGTCTGCTCCGACGTGACTCCAACCACCCACTGGCCACACCACCATGTCCAACGCACTCACCGCACTCGCAGAAACTCGTAGCACCACTCCACACGCCTCACCATGCCCCCTAGCGCCGTGTTCGACCTCGGCCGAACTCCGGCGACGTTTCCGGCCACCCCAAGCTCCACCACCGCCACCAAACGCCGCGGCTTGTTCCCAGCTACGCGTAGATGCCCTCTGCCGCTCATTTGGTCGCCGGAACGGGCTAATGCACTCTCACCGCCGCGTCTGGCCTTGCCGGCGGCTAAACGCCGGCGGGTTTGACCCGTTGACCTTGACCGGGTGGGCCCAGGTTGACTCCCTTGAGTCTATGACAAGTGGGCCCCCCCTCTGCTAATTAACTCAGTTTAGAACTAACTAAGTTTAGTTAGTTTAACTAACTGTTGACACGCGGGACCCACTGGTCAGGTTGACCTGGACGTCCCGTTGACTCGCTTATGTCATGCTGACCTCAGGCTGACGCAGTAATGCTTTTCTGGATTTCAAATAAATCTATTTGATTTATTTAATTCCAGAAAATGTCCAAGACTTCTAAAAATCATATAAAATCAACCGTAACTCCAAATGAAATAAATTATATGAAAAATGATCAGAAAAATCCAATCTATCCATCTGTACCATTTTCATGCATGCTGAAACAACTTAAAGTTGCTTTTTAGGACAATTCAATTAGTTGGCATTTAAGAAAGCACATATGGAGTTTGAATTTGAACCTAGTGTTCAAACCCACTCCATTTAACTTGTTGCTAGTTGCATTAGGCCAATCAATAGCATATTGCCATGTCATGATCATGCATCATATTGTGGATTGCATTGATTGTGTTTCCTTTTGTGTTGCTGGTATTTGTCCCCTTTCGATAGATGTGATACCGACGATGAGATCGATGACACCGATGAAGAGCTATACTATCTTCAGAATGCCAGGCAAGCAAAAACCCCTTGTTCATTCCGATACAATCCTACTCTCTCGCTCCTGCTCTCTTTTACTGCATTAGGACAACAACGATTCATCTGTTACTTGCTGCGGTAGCTGAACCCCTTTATCCTCCGCATGACCTGTCATTGCCACAGTAAATAGATGAAACCCACTAGCATGAGTAGGAGTTGTTTCAGCCCTGTTGTGCCTACTCATTCATGCTTGTTTGTCATGCCTGCTACTGCTTAGAGTTGAGTCAGGTCTAATTGATCGGGGATGAATCAGAGGTGTGTGAACATGTCCTACTGTGTGTGAGCTAAGTGTGTGAACACGATTTGGTAAAGGTAGCAGTGAGAGGCCATTTAGGAGTACATGGTGGGTTGTCTCACTGAAGCCGTCCTCAGGAACTGAGTTCTGTGTTTGTGATCCATGAAACAGCTACTACCATGCATTGGGCCCGAAATCAATGGACCCTCTCGGCTTCTTAATCACCCTTGTCCTCTGTCCAGGAGTTGCAAGTAGTTTCTGGTGTTTGTAGTATGCTGGAGGCCGTGGGCAGCCCTGACCCGAGGGGTGGGCTATGATGCGGTAGGCACGTGGCCGGGTATGCCGGGCGCCTGTTTGGTGTCACGGAACCCTGTACACATTGTTCGGGGCCGTATGTGGAAACCTCGGCCGGACTCCCTGCTGATGGAACCTGAATAGGCGATAAACCTGGACTAGAGACTTGAGTGTTTAGGTAGGTCGTGGCCGACACCCTCGTTGGGCTTCCGCTGAAGGTTGCCGAGTACATGTCGTGTAAATGACGGTAAGTGGTGAGAGCGTGTGTGAAGAAGTACACCCCTGCAGGGTTAACATCATCTATTCGAATAGCCGTGTCTGTGGTAAAGGACTTCTGGGTTGCCTGTACAGTTCATAGACAAGTGAAAGTGATACTCTAAAATACGCAAGATAAGTGTGAGTGCTATGGATGGCGTTCTCGTAGGGAGACGGGAGCGGATCCATAGTGGTGTATTGGTTGGTGAATTTGTGGACTCATGTGCGCCACCTCAAAAGAGTTATTTGCAGTCGTAGTTCAGGATAGCCATTGAGTCAAAGCTGGCTTGCTGCAGTTAAACCCCACCATCCCTTTGTTGATAATGATGCATATGTAGATAGTTCTGATGTAAGTCTTGCTGGGTACATTTGTACTCACATTTGCCTATTTTACGTTTTTGCAGAGACTTCTGTCTCACTAGTAGTTCCACGTGGACTTCGGCGTTTAGCTTGTTACCTCAACAACGATCTTGTGCCATGGAAGGATCTGGTAGATAGTCAGGCTTCTCAGCCTTTTTCATTTGTAGATGTCTGTACTCAGACATGCTAAGCTTCCACTTGTGCTTTGACTTGTATGCTCTGAGTGTTGGGTCATGAGACTCATGTTTGTAATATCTCGCTCCTCGGAGCCAATTGAATATAAATACTTGAGTTGTAGAGTCATGTTGTGATGCCACGTTGTATTTGCACATATCGAGCATATTGTGTGAATGTTATTGAAATGCTTGGTATGTGTGGGATCTGACTATCTAGTTGTTTATCCCTAGTAGCCTCTCTTACCGGGAAATGTCTCCTAGTGCTTCCACTGAGCCTTGGTAGCTTGCTACTACTCCGGAACACTTAGGCTGGCCGGCATGTGTCCTTCTTCGTTCCTGTGTCTGTCCCTTCGGGGAAATGTCACGCGGTGTCTACCGGAGTCCTGTTAGCCTGCTACAGCCCGGTTTACCGGAGTCCTACTAGCCCAGTTGCTACAGCCCGTATTCACTCACTGATGACTGACACGTTCGTTGCTGGGTCATGTATGCCTGTCCCTGTAAGTTAGTGCCACTTTGGGTTCACGACTAGCCATGTCAGCCCGGGTTCTTTGTCATATGGATGCTAGCGGCACTATCATATACGTGAGCCAAAAGGCGCAAACGGTCCCGGGCCAGGTAAGGTGGCACCCGTGGGAATACCGTGCGTGTGGCCACAAAGTGATATATGATGTGTTACATGCTAGATCGGTGTGACTTAGGATCGGGGTCCTGACAGCTTTGGTATCAGAGCTTGACTGCCTGTAGGTTCTCCAAGCCAACTGGTCGAAGTTGAGTCTAGAAATGCTTTAGTTATATGTAGGGGAATTGATTGTGGGATGGAACGTAAGGCTCTTTTTATTTCTTTACCTTATGCCCTTCTGATCTGAGTCATCTTATCTTTTCTACGGGGTTAAGGAACTAGGCTTTCTCTTCTTTCTATCAGGATCACGTGTTACTAATCAGTAGACCCATAAGATTGTTGGATTTAAGCCTCAGTTCAGTTTCTACCTCTGTATGGTAACTATTGATCTCGAAACCTTGATATTGTGCTTCTGAGTGGTTATGCCACCATTTTTGTAGCATGTCTCCAATCTTTTGAAGCATTTACAGCCGTTATGCTGTCCGAGTCATCCCAGGTTTCTAAATAGTCTAAAGCATTTGCAAAATCCCCTCCTCTTGTTTTGAAGTTCCTTTGTGCCAGATTAACCACACTAATTGCTGAGTTGTGGCATTCTACTGCCTCGGCATTTATGTTGGAGCTATTATTATGACCCTAGATGTCTAGAGTATCACCTAGTAATCTAGCCATGCTTTGTGTTCCCAGTGTGAGGATTCTGGCCATCATTCTCGAAAGCATCCCATGATGCCACTTAGTAGTAGGTATTCTATTCCTGGGTTTCTGAACCCGAGATTTCCCTACTTACTTCATGTTGATAGTGTTTGTTAGTTCCTTTAGGATATTAGTAACCTTTGCGATAGTCCTCGAGATTCGTGGTATATCCTTCTTCCAATACCATGAACCAATATGGCAGAAGTTCTTTGAACCGAAAGATCACAACAAAAGTGCTCTCGATGAGTTCTTGATTCTATGTTGTGACTCTGCCAGTCCTACCTCTCCGCATGGATTATGCCGAAGAAACTTGTTGAACTTGGTTCGACATATTAATCTATGCATCCACAACTCAGAAAATCATATGTTCCTTTGAGTTGTCCCCCTTTAGTTGTATTCCGATCCTTGTCTATCAATTGATAGTCAGGAGTGATTATGCATTCGTGTTATTGATGCCTATTACGCTTGTGGCCCGTCAAGCCATTCTATTCCAGAATGACTAGGAGAAACAAACTCCAGTATCTCATCCATTTCCAGGATTGGGTCAAAGTAGTTGTGCTCTGCAGATCAAATTGCTAATCTAGCTTTTATTCTGCTCTACCTTGCAGTATTACCATCTTTATATTAAGATTATCATGGGAATTGCACACCATTCTATGAACTCTTGATACAGTGATATTTCTCACCCTCATTATTCATTTCTCGGCCCCCGTGTTGTTGCAACCGGAACGCCGACAAGTGAATCTTGATGTGTGAAATCTATACTCCTAGCAACTCTGTTGCTTGGTAGTTAAATGGACAATAACCTCATTCTTAGCGTGTTGGTTATTGAATCATCACCCTAAGGTTGATCGTGCTACCTAGTCCTTATTTTCGGTGCACTCTCTAATCAATGAGTTAGGATTGTGTCAATCCCTTGCTCATTTGTTCATATCGTCTTGCCCTTAAAAGCAAGTGTTCTCGAGCTTAGTAACATATTGGTGGTTCGTGATTTTCTGAATATCTTCTTAGAAGTATCACCAGGTCGTCACCTGACCGCTATGTTGAGTTCGTGATCAAGTTGGTTTATTCCTGTAAACCACCCCTTCTCCAAGAATTTGTGTTGGGTACCCCTGAGCTAGTTGGTTAAGCTGAACAACAACTTGGAGAGTTGGAAGGTAAAAGCTTGTCCGACTCAGTTCATTCCAAAGGGATATCTTTGTGTGTGTGTGTTGAAGAAAGATGATATCTTCATTGATTAATCCTCGTGATAAATTGTTGGACCTATTATCTTATTCAATCTCTGATTTAAGTATGGGCTATCGTCAAATCAAATCAGAACCAACGATATTCTTAATGTTGTCTTACTCGTGGTCGATCCCTCGAGCATACACCATTATATCTCTTGGGTCTGACCAATGCTATCACTTGTTCACACAATTATGGAATTCCACTTACATGAAAACATGGATGAATTGCTGTTGAACCCATCAGCAACATTTTTATCTTCTCCATGATTCGTGCAGAACATCCAGTTAGTATTGGGAATTTATATAAGCATTATCTTCATGACCCGTTCGTGAAGTATATGTTCGGATGAAAGAAGTGATTTCCTCTAATTCATGTGCATTTGATGCTAGTTGCCGCCGTGAATTCGAGAAAGCATGTTTTTACCTCCTCTGGAATCATCCCAAGTCAGTTATGCACATGCGAAGTATTCTGTGGTCTGTTAGACTGATCATCTTCATTCCATATGAATTCCGTAGCACACTAAGCCACTGACTGACTTGTCCAAGAGAAAGGAGTTGTTGTGCTATCCTAGGTCATGCACAAGATTCCGATATCCTCAATGATGGTTCCCCACCGGAACTCGGTAGTGTTTTATTATAAGACTACTACGTGGTCATGCTTGTCTGCGACAGCATGTTCACATGTATGTAGCAGAAACGGCTTATGTTTTGGAGTTTGCTACCGTAGTTCATTCCCCGAGATTCTCACAACGCCGTCTCGCTGATTTGTGTTGCAAACTTTCATTTTTCTTTCTAGACTTGATGCGTCTAGAATATCCCGATACCAGCCAGATCTGAATCTCAGGCAGATATGATGGTTGGAACATTTTCCCAAGAACTATAATATTGGTCTCTTTGTAACCCGGTAAAATGGATGTCGTGGCCAACACATCTAGCCGGAAGACCCATTATTGTAGGCTCTTGATTGAGAAAGTTGGCTACCTCCCCATAAGGATTTCATGGGATTTACTCCCTAGTTGACCCTTATGGATTTTTGAGATCCCGAAGTCCGACCTTTTACTTGATGTTCTAGATATCAAACCATATCTATGAATGGATTACGCTAGCACATCAAGGAGAACATTAGAAGCGGAGTGCTAAATGTCCCTTGGTCGGTCATCCAGATTTTGTTTCCTTGGCTCTGCTAAGGTGAAATCTGAGAGGGTGTTATCTTCTTTTGCATCTGCACCATCCATCACCATTCATCATGGTAGTAAGTTGTGTTGCCAGGATCCTTGACACGGATATTGGTAAAACCTTGATGATTATGGAAATGCTCAAGTTCTTGAGAGCACGCACAAGCACTAGGTGTTATCATCATCATAACTAGGATTGCTCCTAGCTTCCTCAGTTATGCTATAAATTTTCAAACAGTGGACTCACTCTCTGTTGTTGAGTTTCTTCTCAGTTACTAGAATCATTCCCAGCATTTGTGTTTTGTTCCCAGCTTGCACCGTCATTGTGCCATCCTACCTTGGGTCCCATCCATCTCCGACGATAAGCAAAATCAACCCTTGTGTTGTCTTCAACAAGGTAATCCACATCATCCATACTGGTCCGGGTATGTCGTTCCATCGAACTCCTCCAAATGATCGATTTTGATTTGCCTTAAGCTGGTATAAAGAATTTCAATGATCTTGGAATCAAAGGTAATTCTTTTTGCCACTTAAGGGGATATTTCTATGAGTCACCCTCCTCCAAGATGTCTCGTTATGGTGTCATGGCAACCCAACTCCTCGCTACGTTGACAACCGTTCACCACCTTCTTAAGCGTGAAATTGTTGTCTACCTAGTTAACATTCGTCATCTACTTCACTCCATTCCTCTAGATGCGTGCTTTGCGTCTCAGCTCGTGAGATGTTTCTATGTCTCATTCCGTGAGTGGATCCTGAGTTGCTCGATCTTCGAGAAGATGAATCCTTCTGGAGTTTCTTTTTCCTCTCGTTGTCATGTTGGTAGGAGTTCCTGGAGCAAGACATCAAGACAATGATCGTGATCGAATCAACATTCATTTGAAGTGCAACCTGGATCATGAAGATTGTGTTAGATTGCGCTCCCCCTTCATCTTACCCTCACGACTTGAATCTCGGGACGAGATTCTTGTTTAGTAGGGGTGAGTTGTCACATCCCTAGATCTGGTTTGCCCTAGCCTAGCCCCTCATGTGTGCATCATGTTTAAATTTCAATGAATTTGAAATGGGGATTGCCCAAACCCTAGCATCAAAGGAATTCACTAGGTTCAACTAAAATTTTTCTCAGTGGTTCCAAATGGCTTTTAAAAATGTTCATCATTTCTGGATAATGTTGGAAACAATAACCAGAGGTGTTGCACATTTTTCCATGACATATTTGGGATCTAAATTAAATCATGTAGTATTCAAATTTGGGCATTTAAATGCTAGTAAATATTTTAAATGTCCAAATAATCCCAAACTAAAATGTTCCATGCTGGATATATTCCATTTGGTGGCCATGAGCAGTTTGGTGATTTTTGGAGTTGCCTAGGTATTTTTAGAAAAACCACAAAGTTACAGAAAATTAGAAAAGCAGACAGAAACAAAGAGAGAGAGAGAGAGAGAGGGAAACTGACCTGGCAGCCCACCACCAGGCCCACCTAGCCGGCCCAGCCCAGCAGCCGCTCCAGCGAGCTGCTTGTCTTGGCCAGGCAGGTAGGCAGGTGCTCGACGCCGGCTCCAGCACGCGCCACGCAGCTGCCCGTCGCCCTGCTTCCTCCCCTCGCTGCTCTGCTGGCCTGGACGACTTCCACGTCGTGCCCTGAACCCTCCGGACACCTCATCGCTCTCCTGCCTCTCTCCCTCGCTCTCCCTCCGCCATGGCCGACGCTGCTACGCCTGCGCCACCGTAAAACCGCGTCCACCATTGTCCCCGTACCGAGCCACCGTGTCCAACAACTCCGCCGTCGTCGACTCCGTCGAGCTGCCCGAGCCCTGAGCGCTTGCGAGCCCTGCTTCATCTTCTTTGATGTCATCTTCACCAAGCACCGCCGGAGATCCCCTTCACCGTCGCCGCCGCACCAGCTCGTCCCCGACCGCGCCGTTTGCTCCTACGTGACCTCCGTGAGCCCAGCTACCTCCTTCCCCTTTCCTTTCTTGCTCTCGAGCACCGTAGCGACTGCACGAAGCTTCACCGCACGCGCCGCCGCCGAGCTCGTCGCCGACGTGACTCCGGCCACCCACTGGCCACACCACCATGTCCAACGCACTCACCGCGCTCGCAGGAACCCGTAGCACCACTCCACGCGCCTCGCCGTGCCCCCTAGCGCCGTGTTCGACCTCGGCAGAACTCCGGCGACCACCAAGGTCGTCGCCGGCGATGTTTCCGGCCACCCCAAGCTCCACCACCGCCACCAGACGATGCGGCTTGTTCCCAGCTACGCATAGATGCCCTCCGCCGCTCATTTGTTCACCGGAACGCGCTAATGCACTGTCACCGCCGCGTCTGGCCTCGCCGGCGGCTAAACGCCAGCGGGTTTGACCCGTTGACCTAGACCGGGTGGGCCCAGGTTGACTCCCCTGAGTCTATGACAAGTGGCCCCCCCTCTGCTAATTAACTCAGTTTAGAACTAACTAAGTTTAGTTAGTTTAACTAACTGTTGACACGCGGGACCCACTGGTCAGGTTGACCTAGACGTCCCGTTGACTCGCTTATGTCATGCTAATGCAGTAATGCTTTTCTGGATTTTAAATAAATTTATTTGATTTATTTAATTCTAGAAAATGTCCAAGACTTCTAAAAATCATATAAAATCAACCGTAACTCCAAATGAAATAAATTATATATGAAAAATGATCAGAAAAATCCAAGCTATCCATCTGTACCATTTTCATGCATGTTGGAACAACTTTAAGTTGCTGTTTAGGACAATTCAATTAGTTGGCATTTAAGGAAGCACATATGGAGTTTGAATTTGAACCTAGTGTTCAAACCCACTCCATTTAACTTGTTGCTAGTTGCATTAGGCCAATCAACAACATATTGCCATGTCATGATCATGCATCATATTGTACATTGCATTGATTGTGTTTCCTTATGTGTTGCCGGTATTTGTCCCCTTTCGATAGATGTGATACCGACGATGAGATCGATGACACCGATGAAGAGCTATACTATCTTCAGAAGTGCCAGGCAAGCAAAACCCCCTTGTTCATTCGGATACAATCCTACTCTCTCGCTCCTGCTCTCTTTTACTGCATTAGGACAACAACGATTCATCTGTTACTTGCTGCGGTAGCTGAACCCCTTTATCCTCTGCATGACCTGTCATTGCCACAGTAAATAGATGAAACCCACTAGCATGAGTAGGAGTTGTTTGAGCCCTGTTGTGCCTACTCATTCATGCTTGTTTGTCATGCCTGCTACTGCTTAGAGTTGAGTCAGGTCTGATTCATCGGGGATGAATCAGAGGTGTGTGAACATGTCCTACTGTGTGTGAGCTAAGTGTGTGAACACGATTTGGTAAAGGTAGCGGTGAGAGGCCATGTAGGAGTACATGGTGGGTTGTCTCACTGAAGCCGTCCTCAGGAACTGAGTTTTGTGTTTGTGATCCATGAAACAACTATTACCACGCATTGGGCCCAAAACCAATGGACCCGTCTCGGCTTCTTAATCACCCTTGTCCACTGTCCAGGAGTTGCAAGTAGTTTTTGGTGTTTGTAGTATGCTGGAGGCCGTGGGCAGCGCTGACCCGAGGGGTGGGCTATGATGCGGTAGGCACGTGGCCGGGTATGCCGGGCACCCGTTTTGGTGTCACGGAACCCTGTACACATCGTTCGGGGCCGTATGTGGAAACCTCGGCCGGACTCCCTGTGGATGGAACCTGAATAGGTGATAAACCTGGACTAGAGACTTGAGTGTTTAGGTAGGTCATGGCCGACACCCTCGTTGGGCTTCCGCTTGAAGGTTGCCGAGTACATGTCGTGTGAACGACGGTAAGTGGTGAGAGCGTGTGTGAAGAAGTACACCCCTGCAGGGTTAACATGATCTATTCGAATAGCCGTGTCCACGGTAAAGGACTTCTGGGTTGCCAGTTCATAGACAAGTGAAAGTCTAAAATACACAAGATAAGTGTGAGTGCTATGGATGGCGTTCCCGTAGGGATACGGGAGTGGATCCATAGTGGTGTATTGGTTGGTGAATTTGTGGACTCGTGTGCGCCACCTCAAAAGAGTTATTTGCAGTCGTAGTTCAGGATAGCCACTGAGTCAAAGCTGGCTTGCTGCAGTTAAACCCCACCATCCCTTTTTTGATAATGATGCATATGTAGATAGTTCTGATGTAAGTCTTGCTGGGTACATTTGTACTCACGTTTGCCTATTTTACGTTTTTGCAAAGACTTCCGTCTCACTAGTAGTTCCGCGCGGACTTTGGCGTTTAGCTTGTTACCTCAGTTACGATCTTGTGCCCCGGCAGGATCTGGTAGATAGTCAGGCTTCTCAGCCTTTTTCATTTGTAGATGTCTGTACTCAGACATGCTAAGGTTCCGGTTGTGCTTTGACTTGTATGCTCTGAGTTTGGGTCATGAGACTCATGTTTGTAATATCTCGCTCCTCGGAGCCTATTGAATATAAATACTTGAGTTGTAGAGTCATGTTCTGATGCCACATTGTATTTGCACATATCGAGCATATTGTGTGTATGTTATTGAAATGCTTGGTATGTGTGGGATCTGACTATCTAGTTGTTTATCCTTAGTAGCCTCTCTTACCGGGAAATGTCTCCTAGTGCTTCCACTGAGCCTTGGTAGCTTGCTACTGCTCCGGAACACTTAGGCTGGCCGGCATGTGTCCTTCTTCATTCCTGTGTCTGTCCCTTCGGGGAAATGTCATGCGGTGTCTACCGGAGTCCTGTTAGCCTGCTACATCCCGGCTTACCGGAGTCCTGCTAGCCCAGTTGCTACAGCCCAGATTCACTCACTGATGACCAACACGTTCGTTGCTGGGTCATGTATGCCTGTCCCTGTAAGTTAGTGCCACTTTGGGTTCACGACTAGCCATGTTAGCCCGGGTTCTTTGTCATATGGATGATAGCGGCACTATCATATACGTGAGCCAAAAGGTGCAAACGGCCCCGGGCCAGGTAAGGTGGCACCCGTGGGAATACCGTGCGTGAGGCCGCAAAGTGATATGATGTGTTACATGCTAGATCGGTGTGACTTAGGATCGGGGTCCTGACATGCAACAACCGAGAGGGGAAAGGACACGTATTATGGTTACATAGTGGACATATGGGAACTGGAGTACGGACATGATTTTAAGGTTCCTTTGTTTAAGTGCAAATGGGTCAATCTGTCAGGAGGTGGGGTACAGGTAGACCCACAGTACGGAATGACAATAGTGGATCTGAAAAATCTTGGGTACACTGACGAACCGTTCGTCCTAGCCAATGATGTGGCACAGGTTATCTATGTGAAGGACATGTCTACCAAACCGGGAAAAAGAAAATATAAGGAAGCGAATACATCATACGATGAGCCAAAGCGCCACATAGTTCTTTCAGGAAAAAGGGACATCATGGTAGTGGAGGGCAAGACGGACATGTCTGAAGATAATGAAAAGTTTCATGAAATTCCTCCCTTCAAAGTCAAGGCTGACCCCATCATCCTGATAAACGATGAAGATTATCCATGGTTACGGCGCAATAAGCAAATGACACAAGCGAAGAAAAAGTGAAGACTTTCTCCCGCAACTATTATGATGATACCATGCCAACTTTGTAACAGACGAATAAGATACCATTGTCCGTTTTGTACATGCACATGCTATGTGGGTGAAATTATGATACCATGCCAACTTTTCACTTTTTCAGAGTTCATTTGAAATGCTTTAATGCCTTATGGTATGGCACTCGTAATACCATTAATCCTGGTTCGCTCCTTGTCAACTATGTTCTCACCAAGAACACTCTCAAGAGGGCAGCCACGTGGGCCATTGGTCCCGGTTCGTCTGGACCTTTTTTCTCTATAGGCGCATCTATGTTCATTTTTTAGTAAAGTTAATCACAAAATTGTGATTCACATAAATTTCAAAGAATTCAAATTTTAACTATTCAAATTTGAAAACTAATGGCACTAACAGAAAGTTTATAATTTTTCTAAAACTAAAAGCAAAAAGAATTAAAAAATAAAGTAAAAAACAAAAGAAAATAAATAATGCAAAAAACAAAACAAAAAAAACTAAAAAAAACTAAAAAAAACTGCCACCTATTGGGCCACCACGGCCTGAATATGACTAGAAACCCAACCTGGTCCAGGATTCAGGCCCGCAGAAGGCCCACTAGGCCCACAACAGCATAGTGTGAGATTAGGCCCGAAAGCCTGTAGTTGAGAGGAGCTCGAGAGGGTGGGCGCATCAGCGCTTATAAACCACTCTCGAGACCTCTCAACTAGCGAGGTGGGACTAAACTTTGGTCGCGATGCGGGCAGCACAGGGGCCTTTGGTTCCGGTTGGCGGCACCAACCGAGACTAAAGGGG
>NC_057798.1:788477748-788480737 GCF_018294505.1 Triticum aestivum | reverse complement strand
TGCGCTGGCGCCGCGCGCCGCCCCGTCGCCCCTGCCCTGCATTTTTCATAGCATTCTTTTGTATTTTTTGTGTATATGTGTTTGTATGTGTATATATGTGTACATGTTCATAGTATTTTTTTTTCATAAGTGTATTTTTTTTGTTCATTGCATTTTTTCATATATATAATGTATATATGTATGTGGTAGCTATATTTTTTTTGAAAGTCACCGGGGGAGGGCGAAAGCCCTCCACCTGAAATTTCTTTTTCTTTTTATTGAATCACCCCCCGGGGGGAGGCAGGTTTTTACAGAGGGAGGGAGAGAAGCGACAGCACCCCTCGACGCACAGCCGCGCCCGAGAGGGTGGGGGAAGCACAAGCCCTCCCCCGAGGCAAGCAAGATGAACTAGCCGGAGTACGCGAACACCAGCAGCCACCTGTCAATGCACGGCCGATCAGCCACCTTCAGGCGCCCCCTCCATAGGGCAGCCTCCTCCCTGCAGCAGCCGAGGAGACGGGCAAGGGAGGGCATCGCGCCTTGGAAGACCACCGCGTTTCTATGCTTCCAAAGCTGCCAGCAGCACAGCAGAACAAAGGACGCAGCAGTAGCTTCGCCGGCCATGGCACCAACGTCCAGGTCCTGTAGAGCCCCCACATTGTATCCTCGTCCAGCCACCTCGAGTCCAATGGTTCTCCAGAACGCACGCGCGAAAGGACAAGAAAAGATCATGTGATCTGCCGTCTCAAGCGTATCACCGCAGATGGGACACGCCGCCTCCTCCGCAGCGACGATGGTTTTCCGGAGAAGGACGTCCCGCGTGTGCACCCGTCGCTGGGTCAGGAGCCAGCCAAAGAAGCGGACGCGAGAGGGAGCAGTGCACCCCCAAATGAACTCGGCGAAGGCAGCTTGCACCCCACCGAACCTCTCCAGAGCGTAGACCTTGGCCGCCGCAATGTCCCCCCGAGGACCCGGGCACAAAACCGAGCTCCGCACATCGTCCCCCGGGGCCGGGGCGACCCCATCCATTAGCGTCAGGAGGGAGTCCCGCTCCGCCGCGCCGATAGTGGTGAGCCTGGGCACAAGAGCACTGCTCAGCCCGTGGGAGCGCACCCACCACACCGTGGCCTTGCGATCAGTCGCGTGTGAGAGGAGGGCGGGGAAGGCCGCCGCAACAGCTCCACATGGGAGCCAATTATCGAACCAGAAGGATGTTCGCTTCCCATCACAGACCTCCACCGCCGTGAGACTACGGTAGAGCGAGAGGAGACCGCCGAGAGCCTTGCCGTGCTCCCCGGTCGTCCGAGCTGCCGACCCGGAGAGGAGGGACCGCCCCGCGAGCTCAGCCCAGACCCACATCGCCCATCGCAACGATGCGCAGCAGGCATGGAGTTGATGAAGCATCTTGATCAGGAGGCACCGGTTTTGCGTCGCGAGGTCGCGAACCCCCAGCCCGCCCTCCGCCTTGGACCGGCACACTCGCTCCCACGCCACCAAACATTGGGCGCCAGACCCGCGCTCAGCCGCGTTCCAAAGGAAGGCACGACACAGCGAGTCAAGCGCTTTGATCACCGCCGGAGGGAGCAACATAGCCGCCATAGCGTACGTGGGAAGAGCATCCAAGACGGCATTGATGAGGACGAGCCGCCCGGCAGGGGAGAGAAGGCGCGCACGCCACCCCACAAGTACTTGTCGACTTTGGCGATCATGGGGAGGAAATCCGCGAAGCAGAGTTTCTCCCAGGAGAGAGGGAGCCCGAGGTAGGCCTGCGGGAACCCTTGAACATCGCAGCCGAGGGCGCCGACTGTTATGTCCAGCACGTCCGCCGGAACATGCATGGGCACGAGCGTGCTTTTGGAGAAGTTGATGGTGAGTCCCGTGGCAGCCGCGAAGTCGTCGAGGATCTGTCGCAGACGGGAAGCCGCTCCGGCATCCGCCTTGAGAATAACCAGCGTATCATCCGCATACTGCAGCACGAGAGGTGGTTCTCCGTCCACAAGAGGATGGAAGAGCCCGCCGTCTTGCCGGATCATCTGCTGCAGCACGTCGGCGACGATGAGGAAGAGGTAGGGCGAGCACGGGTCCTCCTGTCGCAGCCCCCGGCGCACCGTGAACCATTTCCCAGGCACGCCGTTTAGGAGCACCGCCGATCGGGAGGACCGGAAGATCGAATCCAGCCAAGAGCACCATTGGTCAGGGAACCCTCGCACCTCGAGGGTTCGGCGCAGCGCACCCCAGTCTACTGAATCGAAAGCCTTGGCGAAGTCGAGCTTGTAGACGAGCGCGAGGGAGCGGCGCCTGTGGCAACACTGAATGACCTCGGCAGCGCAGACAAAGTTCTCCGAGATGCTCCGGCCAGCCAGGAACCCGGACTGACCGCAGTCGATGATGCTTCCAATCTGTCGCTGCAGCCGCGAGGTGAGGCCGCGGCAGAGAATTTTCACGTCCGCGTTCTGGAGGGAAACGGGGCGGAAAGCAGACGGCGTTGGCACCCCCGCCCCCTTGGGCAGGAGGGCGATGTAGGCCCGGTTGATCGCGTCGAGGTCCGCCGTCCCGATGTGGTAGCTATATGATGAATGGATGTGGCTATCTATGTATGAATATAATGTTCATAGCATTTTTTTGTTTATATATGTTTTTTAATATATGTATTAATTTTTTATTTAGGTTGTTAGTAGATATCGATTTTAGGTTAGTGCATTTTAGGTTAGTGTAGAGGAAAAAGTAAAATAAGGAAAAGGAAGAAAAGAAGAAGAAGGAAGAAGGAAGAAGAAGAAGAAAAAGAAGGAGAAGAAAAAGGAAAATAAGAAGAGGAAGAAAGGAGAAGAAGTGGAGAAATAAATAAGAAGAGGAAAAAAGAAGAAAAAGAAGAGGAGAAGAAGAAAGGAATAGAGGAGAAGAAGAAAAAAAATAGAATATATTCTATTTTTTTCTTCTCCTCTATTCCTTTCTTCTTCTACTCTTTTTTTTCTTCTTTTTTTTCTTCGATCTTCTCCTCTGTCGTCGTCGA
>NC_057798.1:788472779-788477424 GCF_018294505.1 Triticum aestivum | reverse complement strand
GCGCCCCTACCCGACAAACTCTCTTGAGGCCACCCAAATTTACCAAGTTAAAAGAGCGTTGTCGTCGAGGCCACCCCAAACCCTTGAAGCATTGTGTCGAGGCCACCCCAAACCCTTGAAGCGTTGTCTAGGCCACCCCAAACCCTAGAGAAGCAGCGTCGAGGCCACTAACATGATTCCTTATTGTGATTAGCTAGCTAGTTCTATGTTTGCCACTAATATATATCCATCTGTACCAGGTTTGAATAATAATTGACATGTTGTAAATATTTGCAGAAACTATGGAGCACTCCCAAGACGAAGCAACAGAAGCGATGTTGGGGGAGATAATCGCAGAAGGAAGTGATGTCGTTGCGTCATTTTTCAATAACACCGTTGGTCAGGAAGGACTGGGTGAAGAAGAGAGCTATGTTCATGATGGCTCCGGCCCATTAATGCCGGTACAAGAAGAGGGCTATGTTCATGATGGCTCCGGTGACCCAATGGAGGTACAAGAAGGAGACCATGCTGACTGCTCCGGTGACCGAACCGAGTCCGGCCAGGTATATATATATATATATTAGTTAAGCCCGTGCTGACTAGTTAATTGATGCACTCATTGTTTTGGTATATGTACACATATTAATTAACTCTCGTCTTTATTCCTTCTTCTAGCCCTCTGGATCGAGCACAATTTCGGTAAGGAAACGAGGCCCGAAGAAAAAGTTGAGCTCGGATGAAAAGTTTGAGATCATAGCAATCGCGCGCGACGGCGAACCGATTGAGCCCATCCAGACAAAGAACGCATTTGCTGCTCGCTGCGGGGTTCTTGTTAGGGACAAGATCCCGATCAGAATCCACCAATGGTATAAGCCTAAGGAGGAAGACCCTCAGGTGTCTTATGTCAATGATATGCAGAAAGATGATCTTTGGACTGAGCTGAAGGCAAATTTCACCCTACCACCAGAGGAGGATCCGGAGAAGCCAGTTAAATAGCAATTAATCAAGTCTTGTGCTCTTAAGAAGATGGCATGCCTATTCAGGAGGTGGAGGAAAGAGCTGAAAAAGTTTGTCGACAAAGAAGAGACACCAGAATTCATCGGCAAATATGAGAATATCAGAGATCACTGGCCCGCATTTGTGGCCTACACGACATCGGAAAAGAGTAAGAAGATGTCGGTGACAAACAAGCAAAATGCTGCGAAGAAGAAGTTTCACCATCGCACCGGGTCAGGTGGCTACCTCAAAGCCCGACCTAAGTGGTCCAAGGCTGAGAATGATCTGCTTGATAAAGGGATCGAACCGGAGACAATGAGATGGCCAGACCGTTGCCGGACTTGGTTCTTCGGGGCTGGCGGAACCTTGGACCCTGTATCAGGGAAGTGCCATTGGACGGACGAGCAACTGAAAACACTGGCCACAAGGCTTCGGCAGTATATCGATGCAGCGCAGCAAGGGATGTTCGTTCTAGACAGGGAGAAGGACGAGCTCACAATGGCCCTCGGGAATCCTGAGCACCCTGGATGGACATGAGGCACGCCAGGCTCCATTCCGTGGAAGGTTGGTTTTCTGGACGCAGGGGGTTACAAAACCTACGAGAGGAGGAAGAAACTGGAGCAGAGCCAACTGCAGGCGCTGCACGAAAGGGTAATGGGGCTAGAGGAACGAGCAGCAGATCACAACAAAGGACCTGCCGAAGCTTCCCCCGAAGCTACCCCCGAAGCTACCCCACCATCTCAGCGGAGAAGCAGCGTGGCTTCCACCGAGCTGCTTCAGCCGGAGCATGTCTTGACGTCTCCTGCCAGCTATCCCATGGATGCTATCACGGAGGCTCAAAATTGGCACCTTATGATGTGATGGATGAATTTGAAGGTCAAGGCGGCTGTTGGCTCTGTTTATCCTACTGAACACGGCGCAACTTTTCACTGCCGGCCGATTCCAGAAGGATATGCTAGGGTGATGGTGGATGAAATAACGGAGGGATTTGAGGACCTCCAGCTTGACTACCCTACCAGTGAAGGGGAGACTAGGCTGGGTTCTGCTCTAAAGACTCCAAGCCTATGGCGGAAGGAGCTCATCAACCTTCCGAACTGGACGCCTCCGCCTCCTCCTCCTCCTCCGGCGAGTCAGGGCACTCCGCCTCCTCCACCGCCTCCTCCTCTGGCGAGTGACGATCAGGGCACAGGGCCTCCTTCTCCGGCGCGTGGCGGCACTCCGCCTGCGTCGGCGCGCCCGAGCAGCCAGCAGCCTCCTCCTTCTTCGACGCGTGGTGGCACTCCGCCTCCTTCTCCGCCTGCGCCTGAGCAGCCAGCAGCCTCCTCCTTCTCCGGCGCGTGGTGGCACTCCGCCTCCTTCTCCGCCTGCGCCGGTGCGCCCAAGCAGCCAGCAGCCTCCTCCTTCTCCGCCTCGCCAGCAAGGGCGGAAGAGACCCGCTGCCGCTCCGGCTGCTCCGGCGTGTCGTAGTCCTTCTCCTCCGCCTCGTAAGCAAGCACGAAAGAAGACAGGCGCCGCAGCCGCTCTGTCTGCTCCGGCGTCTAGCAGTATAGCTAGCAGAGGCGGGAGGCAATACAGATACGGTCCACCTCTCAAGCCTCTAGAGAAGTTACCGTATGAGAGGACCGAGGAGGAAAACGCGACGATCGTGCGGACCCACGTGAAGGACTTCTTTGAAGGGGTGAAAGCAAAGAGACATTCACCTCCGGAGGAGAAGGTAGATCTGGTGAAAGCAAAGCGCAATCTCGATGCCCTAAGGAAACCGGCAAAGTCTCCGCCGAGAACCAACTATGAGCGCATTACTGAACAGACATATCTCCAAGTGGAGCGGTTGGGAAGTACTGTGAGACATCAAAGGTCAAGAGAACGAGCAACTGCAAAACAATTGACTAGCTCGGCAAACAAGCAAACCAATCGTGCCCCCCCGCTCAATGTGTCTAGCGGCGACATCGCCGCTAATGCTCCGGGGACGGTGGTCGGTTATGGCAATCTTGAAGATTACCTGCCTGATGATCAACTTCCTGATTTCTTGGAGGTGGACAAACACAAATACGAGTACGGGAAGCCTCCCGTCAAAGATGAAAAATCTCTAATAACTATGATGCAAAGATTCCATAATTGGTACATGAAAACCTGCAGAGAGTCTGGGGGGACGAATGCTTTGTATCTGAATATTAAAGAGGAGCACGACCTCGTTGAAACTGATCTGTTGACTGTTCCGTTTGAGGAGTTCTTCGCGTTCTTCAATCAAAAGGCCCTCGATAAATTAACGGTCTTTTGCTACTGTCTGTAAGTACTATTTCTATCATTAAGTCTCTATATATAGCTCGGCTCTTTCATTGCATGTATTTATAATTAATTATCCTCACTATATTATGCAGATTGAAGATCATCGAGTGCAAAAAACAAGAAATGTATGATATTGGGTTCATTAACACAAATATCATAGATGAAATTCAGGTTACAAAGCACGCCGAAGAGGCCGAGGCCAACTTGCTACAATCGTTGATCAAAAATCAAAACAAAGATTTAATACTCTTTCCTTACAACTTCCAGTGAGTGTTACTGTCGTGTGCATATTCGGTTTCCCTTATTACTCGAGCGAGGTTATAGTAATGTAATTGATGAGTTATGCATGCGTGTGCAGATTCCACTATGTTCTTCTGGAGATTAAGCTTGAGTGGGGAGTAGTAAACGTCTTAGACTCGAGACGAAAAGATCCCGAAACCTATGCAGACATGACTAATTTGCTCAACAAGTAAGTTCAATCGATCATTATCGCACCATATCTGCAACTTTTTGTTCATTTCCTGATATCTCAAGTAATAATAATTATTTTCTTTGTCTTGCAGGGTTTGGAAACAGTTCACCGCAGAAGTTCCGGGACTGCCAAAGGAGCTGCGATATACATACCCGAAAGTAAGTACTACTAGCTAGCTAGTTGCGTGCATCTCCCGTTGATTCTATATATAGCTGTACTTTTATCAATGCCATTTATAATGCTTCATTATCAGTTTGATTGACCTCTATTTCTCGTAAAGTGCTTGTGGCAGGAACAAGGGAATGATTTCTGTGGATACTACGTGTGCGAGTTCATCTACAACGCGACTTTGAAAAATAAGCGGGGCTACTCTAAAAGACAATATGAAGTGCGTAAGCAATAATATTCACAATTTCATTTTATTACACCATCATTTCTGTTGAGTTTCATTCATATATGTATTAACCCCCGTCTTCAAATTAGACGTGGCAGATGCGGGATGAACTCCTAGAACAAGATCGCATGAAAGCAATTCAAGAGGAATTGGCGGGATTCTTTCTTGACCACATCATCAATAAAGCCGGAGAATACCATGTGGAAGTTGATTTCAATTGCTAGGGGATTGTAAGAGATCTTACATATTATATATGTATATATAGCCAGTAGCGTCGGATAGATAATACAAAAACTTGTTGTTCGACCAATCTCTCGGAGAAGGAGAGGTCGATCGATCACTTCTCTCGGTATGCATGACGAATTTCTGTACTTAATTGTTCCCTTCATTTTCTTACTAGCTAGCGTGTCGAGGGCATCTCTATGTACAGTACGTAGTGTCGACCAAGCACGGACATAAGAGAGGACACTTCTCTCTATTAATTAGCTAGCTAACACAATATATGAAACACCTAAATT
>NC_057798.1:788467252-788472505 GCF_018294505.1 Triticum aestivum | reverse complement strand
CCACTGAACTGCTGACGCGTGGACGCCTTTTGGTCCCGGTTGGTGCCAACAACCGGGACCAAAGGCCCTCCTGCCTGGGCTCGGCGCACCGGCCATGTGGAGGCACATCTGTCCCGGTTCCTGTTAGAATCGGGACTAAAGAGGGGAGGCATTAGTAACGACCCTTTAGTCCCGGTTCAAGAACCGGGACTAAAGGCCCTTACGAACCGGGACAAATGCCCTGTTTTCTAATAGTGTTATGTGTAACCTGGGTGTATATGGCACAAACTCTGCTAATATGTTGTCATTCTTTTGCTTGTATAATAGTTTCCAGCCTTATACACACTGAAGATGCATTCAGTTGTGTCATTCAATCATTAAGGTTGTTTTTCTAATACGTTTACAATGATAGTGTCAGTTATGCTCCTGATGTTTGTATGTAATCTGGGTTGTCATATTGTGCGGACAGCGTGCTATACAAATACCAATTATGCTCCTGGTGTCTGACATAGACTCTGCTAATATGTTGTCATTCTTTTGCTTCTATAATCTGTTTCCAGCCTTATGTACATGCTGAAGATGCACTCAGTTGTGTCATTCAATCATTCTTTTGCTTCTATAATCTATTTCCAGCCTTATAATATGATTACATCCTTAGTGTCAGTTATGCTCTTGATGTTTGTATGTAAACTGGGTTGTCATATTATGCTCCTGATGTTTATACAAATCCCAATTATGCAACTGGTGTCTATGGCATAAACTGTGCTTATATGTTGTGATTCTTTGCTATGACAATCTGTTTATAGGCCTTTTACATAGTGAAGATGCAATCAGATTCTTTGTGAACTCAGTTTCAAGCCTTATATCAAGTACTTGCAAATGCACTCCATACTACATATGTTGTCTAACTACCTCTTGATTGTGATGTTGTTGTGAGCTGCAAACTGCTGAATATGTTGTCAGTTGCTGCTTCTGATGACCCTGGCACCGAGGTCAATCACGACCTGCAAACTCGTAAAGTGAGTGTTTGTATTTCTTTTGCTTCCATAATATGTTTTCAGCCTTATATATATATTGAAGATGCACTCAGTTGTGTCATTCAGCCTTAGTGTCAGTTATGCTCATGATGTTTGTATGTAAACTGGGTTGTCATATTGTGCTCCTGATGTTTATACAAATCCCAATTATGCTACTGGTGTCTATGGCATAAGTTGTGCTTATATGTTGTGATTATTTGCTACTACAGTCTGTTTCCAGCCTTATACATATTGAACATGCAATCAGTTTCATTGTGAACTCAGTTTCAAGCCTTATATCAAGCACTTGAAAATGCACTCCATACTACATATGTTGACTAAGTACCTCTTACTTGTGATGTGGTTGTGAGCTGCAAACTGTGATTCTGTTCTCAGTTGCTGCTTCTGATGACCCCGGCGCCGAGGTAAATCACCACCTGCAAACTCGTAAAGTGAGTGTTTGTATGTCCATGCAAATTCAAATATGCTCCTGCTGTTTGTATGTAAACTTGGTGTTAGAAAACTTGGTTGTGATGAAGTTGTGAGCTGCATAATTGAATACTGCCATTCCTACCTCTTCTAGGTGTCACTTCTTGATTATGATGAAGTTGTGAGCTGCATAATTGAAAACTGTTGCCACCGAGATGTCTGACCACCTGCAAAACTACAAAGGTGGGTATGATTTATGTCAAAAACCTGCAAATATAGTTCTTGCTTTTTATAGATGTAAACTGGTTGTCAGTTATGTGCAGATTTCGCCTGCAATCACATGCAAGGATTTATGAAGATGGGGCTGTCGAACTGGGTGACATTAGGATGTATGGGCATAAGATTTGTAAAGTGGTTCCAGTCACCCGTATCCAGGAGTCCATCATCAGGTCCAGGTCTCCAAATATTTAAAAGATTTGTAAGATTTGAAAGGGTTAACACTCTAATTTGTAAGGCTTAATAGCGGCATACCTAGATGTTAGTGATCGGCGGTGGCCAACCTGAAAGGGTCAGGCCAATCCTGATGATCAGCGGCGGATCATACGGGATCGGTCTTAGATTCGATCTTCAAGCGGCGGGTCCTACGGCTTGTAGGCAATACAGATCAGGGCCCATGAACGGGATCGTCCTGCGTTTGCACTCCGATGGCGGCGGCGAAGGGGTTGAGCTGCGCTTAGATTCGATCTTCAGCGTCGGAACCTACGGGTTGTAGCCGATATAGACCAGGGCCCCTGAACGGGGTCGTCCTGTGTTTGCACTCCGATGGCGGCGGCGAAGGGGTTGAGCGGCGGTGACGGGAGCTACGTCTATGCAGCGACGATAGGGACGAATGACGGCATCGAGGGGACGACGATATGGGTGCGAGGGTTTCAGTTGGGACGATTCGGTTAATTTTCGTAGGTTAACCGTCGTAGATTTTTTTAGGACGATTTTTTTGGTTTGTTTTCCATACAGTTGCCTGTTAGCATCCCGATTTTGTTGTCGGTCTGGACGAAGTAAGTGGGGAATCGGTGGGTAGCGGGAGGTCTGATCGAGGACGAAAATAAACCGCAGCTGGTGGGACGAAAATTGACCGACAGATACTACCAACTGCTGCATTAGGAGTAGAGAAAGACAATAATCAGAATGGTCAAGGTGAAAGGAATGCGCCCCCTCCACTACTACATTACATCCGACACTCGACCCAATTAGGTGCATGGTCAACATAATTCCTCATTTTTTATTTATCAGATGACATTGAGTAACTGCAGAATTATATTTTTCTTAGTACGATCTACAAATTTATTGACAATTGATCTCAGAACTAGGCTCTAAAGTCGGTTGCCTGGATTCTACCTACAAGACTTAGAGTTAACCTGTACAAATGAAGACTGGGCTTGCTAATCTACTATGCATATATAGGACCTACTCCTCTCATAGGACCTACTCTACCCTCTCTTAGGTAATTAAAATATCATAAAACAAGATAGGCATTGACTCTTCATTAAGAAAACTGAACTCTCCATAATGAAGAACGGAGATCATCCTATCTCCATGTCTTGGCCTATGCACAATGTTGCTTCCAAGTAGCTCTCTACGATGGTTGAAACATTTTTTCCAATCATTTATTATCATGGCTTCCTCGCTTTTAGAAATCCGGTATGGACAGGAGTGATGTGGATACTGTGTCTGACCTGGCCGTGGCGGCCGTAAGCTCATAACATCAACGCGACCTCTTGGCAGCATCAGATGAGGCACACAATCCATCGAGATTTTCTGTTCAAAAACATAGTAATAACTTTATAGTTAGCAATGTAGTTTAGTTTTAGAAAAATTTATGCAAAAGATGCACAAATGTCGTAATAGTAAAAAATCTTACCATGCTATCTCCATTGATGTTACCGTAGCATACCGCGTGCACTAGTGGCACATATTGACCATAATTTTGAGGAATTCGATAATAGCTATTGTAATTCTCAAGATCAGTAAAAAATGTGATAAGACCATCTTTCTCCTTATAAGTTAATTGTGCTTCATCATTGTAGTAGTAGGTGTCTACCATCTTCCATACATTTTTTGAAGAATGAAAATAAGCTGTCAATGGAAATAAGCTGTCAAATATTTTGAAATAAACAATATAAATTACTTAGTAAATATGTTTAAGAAACTCACACAACGGTAGAACTGGAAGCGTGTCAACAAAGACCCAAATGGTCATATCATTTTCGTCGATTTCAGGATCACCAAGATCGAAGGTGAGAAGCATACCCTCATGAAAATCCTACGCCTTGGAAAGGGCTTCCCAATTCGGGCAACCAAAATTGGATGAGTTCACAGAATTGTATAATTTTACAGCAAAATCATAACCATGATGGGTCCTTAGTTGAATTATCTTTGTCTCCGTGCTTTCATGATCTTCAAAACCCATCTTCTCCAAGACATAGCGTCTTGCATGGCATGAGATAAGCTAGTCGAATTGTAAAAGACTGAAATTACACGTTGAAGAAGCAGAGAAGTCGTGCAAAAATAACAAAAAACACTTGTCATTGTTGTGTACTGTATCAACATCGAAGGTCTCTTGGAGCTTGATGCTGAAGCGCCGACCTTCTACCAGGTGAGGCCTGTCGCACAGAGCGCGCTCATCTTCGCAGTAATCACACATAGCGAATTCCCTTTCGTCGTCAGACATTTCCTAATAGGTAATTAATAATCCATCATGAATACATATGTAGTAGTTTGTAGCACAAACCCGCGCTCATCTTTTGCGTTCAATAAGCAAATAACTAATAGGTAATTAATAATCCATCATCGAATACATATATAGTAGTTTGTAGCAAAGATCATAATATCACTAATACATCTCGAATAATAGCTCCTCTAGGTTCACTGGGCCGCGATGGACACCCAAAGAGAAGGAACCATCACCGGATCATAGCTCCGGTGAGATCCCCAAA
Organism: Triticum aestivum; assembly: GCF_018294505.1. NCBI lineage: Eukaryota > Viridiplantae > Streptophyta > Magnoliopsida > Poales > Poaceae > Triticum > Triticum aestivum. The sequence goes on along the minus strand of NC_057798.1, from coordinate 788,468,088 downwards.
TAATCTGCCAGAGAACCGGCCGTTCGCCAATGCAACCAAGTAGCGCTGGACGTGCGCGTTCTCCTCCGTGACACGGTGTTGTACCACCTGCGCGGGGGACCGAAGCCTCTCCATCGATGCAGGCCCACGTGACCGCCACCAAAGAAGCTCAGGGTCGACGACGGGCTGATTCCTCGCTAAGCTGCGCTCACCAGAAGGTAGCACAACCCAGTACCAGCCCGGCGGAGCCCAGTTCCGGATATGGCCCCTCGGCTCAAGCAGGAGTCCTCCGCCGAGTCGATGACGAGGATGCGGGATAGGCACCGTCGACGTCGAGAACAAAATGCTTAATTATGAAAACAAAATTAATAAACACTTAGCAAAATTTGACATGACCTTTGCTAAAAACAGGACCAATCGAGCGCCTGAAATTTGCCACAACGTAAACGAATCAACATTTCTGGCAAAACATAGGCCACTCAGAAAAATATGACATGTTCAAAATGTGACATGTCCACTGCAAATTTTCATATAACAGGAAAAATTGCTTTAACTAAAAAAATAACAACAATTGCTTTAACTGAAAAATACCTAGAATTCTGTTAACTACACCTAAAACAACTAAAACACCTAAAATTCTGTTAACCACATCTAAAACAACTAAACCACCTAAAATTCTGTTAACTACACCTAAAACAACTAAAACACCTAAAACTCTTTTAAATACACTTAAAACAAATTGAACATTATTGTAAGAACACCTACATTATTCTAAGAACCTACCTTTTTAACTAAAACACCTACAAATTTAACTAAAACACCTAAAAATTCAACTAAAACACCTACATTATTTAACT